>NW_024573778.1:0-868 GCF_018153835.1 Drosophila eugracilis | reverse complement strand
GCAAATGCTCTTGGATTCGACCAGAGATTTTGAAAAATTTCTATTTCATTTAATAACAATTTCAAATAACTTTGAAATAGATACTTCAAAATTTAAAATTTCTGCACAAAAACAGCATTTTTGTATATAGAAAAAATATCCCTGGTACCCACGTCAGCTACTGTACATAAAGTACTAGCTCATGGGGCTCAGGCGTTGCAGCATCGTCCCTTCCACTTGGCTGCCTAGAAAGAAATGCATCCGAAGCTCGGAATAAAATTTATAAAAATGATAGACGATCGCATGTAAAACAAAATAGTCGCTTAAAACACCATGACTGACGTTTTTGTAGAGCACTTGATTCATCAGATCCGACGCAGACAGTATCCACATCAAGGAAAGAGCACATCAAAACAAAAAACACAGCAGTTACCCAAAAGAAGTTATTGATCTCCCAACACCGCCAAATGTCGATTTCCTAAACAGTTACCCTACAAAGATAATGATGATGAAGATGACTTGATACATTTGAATGTTTCGACAACTATTCTTTTGATTTAGATGTTGAAAATGATTAAAAATGTAATTAAATAAATTATAATTCACAAGATGCATTATTTAGTTTGGAAGGGGGAGGAGGGGATTTGGGGGTGGCGGATATTTAGTAAAAAATATGTTATATATATTCACAATTTATTGGATATATTAGCCCAATTTTCATGATGTTTTTGTACATTTTTGTACTAGAGGTGCATTGGTTACTATGGGCGGAAAAAGAAGGCGGGGCCCGAGATCGACGAAATTTTGTCCGGACCTTGCATACATAATAACTATAGTGTGCCAAGTTTTAAGTCTGTAGCTTCATTTTTCTAGTTTATGCAAAAATTTT
>NW_024573777.1:0-11465 GCF_018153835.1 Drosophila eugracilis | reverse complement strand
GTGGCCGGATACTATTATAAGATGCGCTGGCATCTAAAGATTATACTTTCTGAATTTCAACTCTCTAGCTCCAATAGTTCCTGAGATTTCAGCAATTTTAGTTTTTTGCGATTTGTGGGCGTTAGAGTGGGCGTGGCAGGATGCTGTAATAAACTTGCACTGTCCCGGACTTCAAGAAATCTTCATGGTCAATCTCAACTGTATCTGTTATAGTTCCTGAGATCTCAGCGTTCATACGGACGGACGGATGGACGGACGGACGGACGGACGGACAGACGGACATGGCTCAATCGACTTCGCTATTGACCCTGATCAAGAATATATATACTTTATAGGGTCGCAAAAGCTTCCTTCTATCTGTTACATACTTTTTTTTACTCTACGAGTAACGGGTATAAAAAGATAAAAATAATATGTTACATAGATCGATTTGTTAATATAAAAACAAGAAATAAATCGTATCCGCATTACTTAATAGCTAATGAATTACAGTATGCAGAAAAAATAATAATTAAAAAGGAGCAAGAATATCAATTTGGTTCAGCTCAACTGTTTGATTAACAAAAAAGAAATTAAAATTAATTATAAAATATTATGCTTGCATCCATTTTTTGTTAATAATATTATCAGAGTAGGCAGATTACAAAATTCCAATGCGAGATTTGAAGTTAAGCATCCAATTATTCTTGATAAAGGTCACATTTCTTCGTTAATTATAAAAAAAAGCTCATAAGAAACATTGCATGGTGGAATACATTTAACGAGAACATATATTCAGCGAAATTATTGGATCTTTGGATTAAGGAATTTACTAAAGAAAAAATTAAATGAATGCCCGAAATGTGCAAGATATCGTGATATTACATCCCAACAAGTAATTGGAAATTTATTCCGGCAGGACCTCACTTTGGAGGTATGGTGGAGACCGGCGTAATATCTATATAATATCATTAAAAACGTGTGATTGGAGATAGTATATTGACATATGAAAAGAGTTCAACCTTGCTATGCCAAATAGAAAGAGTTTTGAACTCATGACAGGTTCAGGTCTAGAAGATAATGAAGTTCTAACACTTTTTAATAGGACGTCCACCTGTAGGGAGCGAAGTATATATTTTTAATATATTTTAATTACATAAATACATGCACTGTATATGCCCATACAAAATAACACATTCCTTCTGAAGTGTCCGGCCAAAGAGCCAGAGACGGAGACGACGAGGAAACGTAAGACAAATATGCCAATGCATGTATATACTCCTATCGCTGCTCACTTCAGCTTTTAGCTTTTAAGAAATGTTTGCGAATACAACTTACAACGTCAAAGTATTATTATTTGTCACAATATTACACACCATTAACAATAATCGAACCTATAAATGATAACCAGAAAATAGGTGATTTAGATAGGTGGAAATTAGTCCAAAAAATTAAAAGAGATTTTTGGAGGAACGTGAAGGAGGACTACTTGAATACCCTGCAACGAAGGTATAAATGAAAAAAGATATCCCCAATATAGAAACTGAGCAAGGATGAAAATTGCCACCCAGTCAGATGGCCAATGGAAAAGTTAGGGGAAACTTACAAAGGTAAGGACAATCGAGTTAGGGTTGTCAAAGTCAAAACCCCACAAGCTTCATTTACAAGACCTATTACAAAAATTTGCCCTTTAATTGGTGTACGAGATGCAGATGACGTAGTTAAAATTTCGATCCGACAACGCATGTGAGGTTTAGCTCCTAAAGCCAAATAGAGCTGCGAATTGTATTTACAAACAAATCGTGGATTCTAAAAATTACTGGGTAGAGCTGGAAAAAAAAAGTAGTTGGTTTTTTAAAGTTCCTATCAATACCAAAGTCAGACTACAATGTACTGGCTCTCAACTACAGATGTTTTACCTTCCTCAGCAGGGAGATCTTAGGTTCCCATCACAATATTCAAATTGAAAGCGAGAAAACGCTATCAACGTCATATATAGGAGATATTAATGAAGTTCCGAAGATTATTTGGAATCCGGTAAAACTAACAACATTAAATCATACTGTTGAAATTGAACGATTAAATAATGAAATTAAATACATGAAAGAAAATCATTACAACTTAAAAGATCTGCATTTCCATCATATTTCCGGACATGCTGGATTATGATAATTTTTATAATATATTTTTTAATAACATTTTCCGGTCCATTACCAATCATATAAATGTTAACAATTAAAATCAAACAAAATAAACAAAAATATAAAAAACTAATAATAAATACAGTCCACTATATCGTTGATTTTAAGAAGAAATATATGTACTGTATGCCATTGAGATTGTTAATTGTCAATTGTTAAGATTATAATCACGGGCCAGGATATAAACTTCAGTCAGTCCAGGATCCCCTACAGAAATATTTATGTTTACGGAGACAGGCAGAAAAAGGATGTGCCGGCGGGAGGCGGGCTTCTGTTTAGGTGTGTGTATCAAGGGGGAGTTGGGGTCCATGCAGGACTACGCCCGGCCACCGGCCGAAGGGTAATCGGCCCGACGCCGGGTACCGACGCCCCGCTCATCCGGAGCAACCAGAACATCTGGACAGGCTACGGGCGGCCGATCCCGTTGACCGGGAATCGGTTGTCTGGCCCCGTCAGCCGGGTGCCGGTGCCGGTCGCTACGCCTTAGCTATGTATGTACAAGTGCCCTTCGTGGGTCTTAACTAACTTATTTCTAGGTGCCCTCCGTGGGTCTTAACTATTCCTTAAGCTAACCTAAATCGTAACTTTCACACTACTCTTAACTATATATACATGAGAGGCGGGGCCGCTCAGGGGCAATCATCTAAGCCTCAGGGTCTGGGGAGTCATCCGGCAGGTACTCCTCCTCCGTTGTGACATCCGGACCTGCTGCCCCGTTGCCCGTGGGTGTGCGCGCTCCCGAACGGGCAGTCTGCTCGTCTGCCGGTGTGTCCGTGCTGGTTGTGGTAGTAATGGCGTTGTTGGTGCCGGTCACTATGGCGGGGGCGAGTGGACACGCGGCAGCGGCGCGTCCATCATCTCCTCCAATGTGAGCCCCCCGCGCCACGTGGGACTGATGGCCGGTGATGATGCCTCGTGGTTGGCCGGTCGTGGTGGCGGGGACGGTGGGGACCGTGGGTCGCGCCTTGTGTCGGCGGTGCCCATGTCAGCGATTGCTCCCGTCGGGGCCGAAGAGTCGTTGTCCTCCATTGGGTGCCAGACGGCGTGTCGTTCGTGCCTGTGGTGGTGGCGTCGTTCGTGCCTGTGGTGGCGGTGTCGTTCGTGGTGGTTCCCTGGCATCGTTGTGGTCCTAAATTATATTGCGTTTGACGAGGCGACCGCGAAGGCTCGTTTGGCGCCGCGTTTATCGATTTCTCGATAGCGCGACGTCCAGCGGTGGTTGATATCGTGTATTGGGAGTTGTTTTTGCTGATCTGGCAGCGCAGTGGTGTGTTTTGGATGTATGGGACCTGTGAAGAGCGAGAAGTGTGTTAGTAGGGTCCACCCCTTTAGGGCGTCGTCTGCCTGGATGGGGCGCCTATCCTATGCTCCTGCTCTCCTACATGCCCTTTGGCTCGGTCCTGGAACCCTCTGCGTGTAGGTGGTCGTCGTGGTATTCGTCGCCTTGATGGTATGGCTTGAGGTTGTTTATGTTGGCTGTGCGTGGGCGGCGGCTTTCGGTGTCTTGCAGCCGGACGATGTTTGGTGACAGGAACTTGACTACTCGGAGCGGTCCCTCGTATTTTGCTGCCAGTTTGGCTGCGAAGCCCACGTCGGCGTTGGACAGTACATAGTGGCGGGCGAGAACTAAGGAACCCAGTGGTGGTTTCCACTTTCGTTGTCGTAAATTTTAGTGCCTGCCCTGCTCGGCAGTGGTACGCTCTGCGCTGTCGCGGGCAATTCTGAATATGTTGTGTAGCTGCTCGCTCCTTTCTGCAGGGGAAATCAGGGCTGTTCCTCTTCCTGGGGTGACTTCATCGTAGAGTTTGTTTGGTAGCCGTGTCTCCCGGCCTTGGACCAGAAAGGCGGGGCTGAAGCCCATCGTGTCTGACACACTGATGTTGACGGCGACCGAAATCTCCGGCAAGAGTTGGTCCCATGTGCTCTGCGGTACGTCTCCCAGGTACTGCGCTATCATGGTTTTTACCGTCCTGTTCGCCCTCGACTTCTAAAATGTCCGAAAGTCTCGACTGGTAAACTTTGTCCCATTGTCCTAGACCAGAGTCTTTGGGACTCCGAAACAACTCAGAATACGTTCTCGGAATGCTCGTTCAAGGTACGGCACGGTGGCCACCCACTTGCTGAACGAGTCGAGGAACACCAGTAGGACTGTGTTCCCTTGCTTGGAACGCGGAAGGGGTTCCACGAAGTCCGCTCATAGTATTTGGAAAAGTACGTCGACCTGTCGCGTGAATATCTTCCCGGCCGGCTTCTCTTGGCTTACCTTAAATTTCTGGCATCTCGGGCACCGTCGTACGTATTTGGCTACCACTCGGAATAATCAGGGACAGTAGTATCTCTGGGCTACTCGTGTGCTTGTTTTCCGCACGCTCAGGTACCCAGCGATGGGGTAGTCCTGGCATTCCGTCAGCACTCTTCCGCGGTCGTGAGGACCCGCATAATTTCCAGGGGGTGTATTTCTCCTCTTCTGGGCGCAGCCCGATGCGCCTGTAGAGTTTTCCGTTCTCCTCTCGAAAATCTGGATACTTGGCCGGCTCCTGCTGAATCCTGCGTAACATTTTCGCAACCTATTTGCAGTCGTTGTCCTTAACTTGTGCCTGTTGTATAGTCGCCAGAGACTGGCGCGACAGTGCGTCCGATATGCTACGTCGTATTGTCTTTGTTGAGATATATATTGTTTTCCTCAAAAATATCTTCAGCATTTTGTCGTATTCCTCCAATGAACTTCCGAAGACAATTACATTATCTATATAATTTAATGCATTCGGGCATTTAGCTAATCGTTCCTCCAGCAGTTTTTGAAATATCTCAGGTGCTGAGTTAACACCTCAGAGTAGACGCTTATATATATACATTCCTTGTGGTGTTATAAATGTAGTAATTTCTCGGCTGTTTAGATGCAATTCCAATTGTTGAAAATCCAGTCGAGAAAAATACTTAGCGTCCTTAAGCTTCGTTAAAAAGGACTCGAATGTTGGTAATAGGTAATTTTCCCGTTGAATTGCTTTATTCGATGACGCATATCAATGCACAGCCTTATATTCCCATCACCTTTGAATGCTATTGGTGAAATCCATTCACTTGGTCCGTGTACTGGCTCTATTACATCTCTATTGTAAGCTCTTCTTTTACCTTATCCTCAATGGCGGCTGGGATTCGTCGCATTGGTTGCTTCACGGGCCTCACATGTGGATCAATTGACAGACGAATGGATACATTATTTCACTTTGGATAAGGTTCCATCTTTTCGACTCAATTTATAGCTATACCCAGTCTCAATACGTTGAGCCTTACATAAAAGGTTACAATAGACTCAGCATTCCCTCCAACTGCAATCGGTGCTTCAAACACACATGAAATCTGTAACAACTGATCCGCAGCATATGCCCGAAATTGATTTGTCGACTCAGTTCGCAGATTTAATATCTTAATATATATGATATATATGCCATGATATATATCTTGATTTAATAAGTTATACTTGGCTCCGGAATCGATGACCATGCTAATTGATAAGCCACCAACTCGGCAAGAAATGACTTCGCCCATGTCACAATCAATCGCAACTCGGAAACAGGGATTGCGCAATTGTTGTCCAACACTCACTGCTCGGACCGCTGCTTCATCTACATAGCGCCGCTTAGCACCTCTTCGATGATTTTGGCCGGATCTCTTCACAGTAGTCCGACATCTCTTAGCAAAGTGACCGACTTTTGAACATCTGCTACATTCTGCATTCTTTTCTGTATACTAGATTCGTTGAAAAGTATGCAACAGATAGAAGGAAGCGTTTGCAACCCTATAAAGCATATATATTCTTGATCAGGATCAATAGCGAAAATCGATTGAGCCATGTCCGTCTGTCCGTCCGTCCGTCCATTCGTCCGTCCGTCGTCTCAGGAACTATAACAGATACAGTTGAGATTAACCATGAAGATTCTTGAAGTGCCGGGACAGCGCAAGATTATTACAGCATCCTGCCACGCCCACTCTAACGCCCACAAATCGCAAAAAACTAAAATTGCTGAAATCTCAGGAACTATTGGAGCTAGAAAGTTGAAATTCAGAAAGTATAATCTTTAGATTCCAGCGCATCTTATAGTGGTTCTACTATCCGGCCACACTCACCCATACGCCCACAAGGCTCAAAAGACGGTTTTCGGATTTTCTAGAAAAGCTGATATCTCGATAACTGTAAGAGATAGAAAGTTCGGTTTTTATGATGCTCCCAATGCGAATTGCTACGCCCACTCTGACGCCCATAAAACCCGAAAAACCAAAAATGCAATAATCTCGAAAACTATATGAGCTACAAAATTTTGCTTAGGAACACGTATTTAAGAGATGCCTCTGCAATTTTCCACGAAGTTGCATCCGGCCACGCTCACTCTTACGCCCACAAACCGCGGAAAACTGTGGCGTCTATAATATTATTATGAATGCCTTTGTTTGACCTTGTATAACATATTTCTGTTAATATCCATAGATTTTTCAAATCGGAACATTATTTCGCTATTTATAAAGAAATTAAGGTTATAAGACCTCACATGGGCAGTGACGTCACTATAAGCATACTCAACATACTTCCTCTAACAATATGTGGCGCCTTGTGAATTTCCACTAGCAAAATAAAATTTTTAAATTTTGTAAAACAGTAACGGGTATCTTGTAGTCGCGGGACTCGACTATAGCGTTTCCTCTTGTTTTTTGTATTTTCCTAGGCTGTATCGAAACGGCCTCCATTAGGCTACATTTAAGTGGCCACTCTCTTTATTTATTATTTATTTTTATATATTTCTATATATATATATTTTTTTTATCTTCTTATTTCGTTGGCTGTATTGAAACTGCCACTACATTTGAGGAGCATAATTTTTTCTTTTTAATATTTCTTAGGCTACATTTAAGTGGCCACACCTTTTTCGTCTGTTTTTATATTAATGTATGTACCAAAATAACACACAGACAGCCGCCGTGTGGCGGCATTTTTACCACTCGCTCTATTAAAGTTCAAAACTCCAAGTGATTGCTGGCAACACTTTAGCAAACATATCGATCTTCCATGGCACTATCGATTAGAAATATATTCACGATAATATGAAACGCACATAACCATCGGCAAAAAAAGAACAAGCTCCGATATTTTCATGCCATAAAGCATATTTTTCTTAAGAAACAACGCGTTAATGACGTAAATAAATTTAAAGCTAGAATATGCTAGATGAATTTTAAAATAAGCTATATTTCAAGCTATAAGCTAGATCGATATCTCTCAAGCTTTTCCAGTTCAAAATATGCTAGAACTAGCTTATAATAAGCTAAACTGGCAACACTGAAGCGGGCACACCGCACAAAGGGATTTTCGGGAACGGTCACACTAACTCCAGCCACGGGGTATATAAGGAGGACCCGTGTCTTAATAAAAGTCACTTTTGCATTCGATCTCGATCAAGTAAGGTCAGCCTTTTCTCGCAGTTGGGCACCCTCACCAGCATTAGTCAATTTGGTCGGATTTAGCCTAGTGCTAAATCTAATACATCCTACTCAGTGCTACTTTTGGTAAAAAAAAAAAGCTGCTAGTTCATTGAAAGGATTTTGGTTCCCAGCGTCCTTATAATTCAGGACTTCAGTCCAAAATTTGATGTTGTCATCCACACATTCCCATTTAATAAAATTAATTTTATCCATTTGGATTTCAATGTTGTCAATGTCTTGACATTCAAAATATTGTAAGACGTCGAGAATACCTTCAGAATAAAGGGTCTTAGCATATTTTGAACAGAAAACAATTTGACGTGTTGCATTATTTTAATGTTTTCTGGCAATCTAAAAATACTGAGATCAAAGTCATTATACTACCTTTCTCGAAGTTGGATTATTAACTTAATTATAAAGTCCATACCAATTGTTCTAATTTCCATCTATTGTGATTGAAAATTAAGTTCTTTAAACTTTTTTTTTTCTAATTTTTTTTTTAAATCTTTTCAAAGGCATACCCTAAATATATGTTTGCATCAGCTTTGTCTTTAAAGTCATCCTTTAAAACATTGATTTCGCAATCAGGTGGTATAATTTTCATTTTCAAAGAGTTGATGGCCATTATGACATCGGAATATAGTTGGGTTGGATTGCCATTTCTACTTTGAAAGATTTTATTAAGGTCTTGCATCTCCTTTAATATAGGCCTCAAAATAATAAATAAAGGTAATTATCATCTTTATAGAGCCCGTTGAGGATATGTGACTTATGACACTTCTCAAAAGTGGCTGCTAACTCAAAGTGGAGTTTTAGTTCTGTCCACTGGTCCGCGATTCGGGAACCTGCATTCTCAATGGACAGCCATCTTGTGTCGCACACTCTTGGTATTTTCAAAAGATTCTAAATAATAATAAAAAAACAGTTGATTAAATTTTATACAGAAAATGTTTGCAAATAACATTTAACTGGTAAACACCAAAAAAGTAAGCTTCATCACATATATATATCGTTAGTAAATTAATAGAAGACGATCACAATTCTGATTATTTTTGTTAATACATGTGTTCATATGCACATATACCTGCTCATCATTTAAACATTGATACAGTTTTTTGTATTGTATTTGGCGACTTGAGCTTTTTCTAAGCAGTCCGGCAATAACTTCGTGCAAGCCTTTGTTACTGCCAGTTGAATTGAGTGGCATACGCATTTTATGAGCTTGGGAGACGGTATATATTTTCTCAATTCGGTGTAAACACTTTTTTTTTGAGCCAGTCACAACATTTCCCAAATATAAATTATTACTTGGCATATCCCGGATTTCATCATTGAAAACGTCTATTTCAACATCTGGCTGGTGGTTACTAATTCATTGAGTAACTTTGAAGATTTCGACCGTTCGCTTTGAAATATTTTGTTAAGCTGGATTTAAAAATAGCAAATAAAGCCAACTTACGTCATAGAAATAAAGGTCGTGTATTATTTTAGCCTTGTGGCATTTTTCTTCAGTTTGCTAAAGCAAAATGTATTTTCAGTTCTGACCACTGATGTAAAATTTGCGATACCGCAAGTTCAATTGAAAGCCTTCTTGTATCGTAAACTATGGGTATTTTTAGAGGAGTTTTAAAGAATTGAAGTAGTCATTCAGAATAACCAATTAATTTTATATCAAATAGTTCAGGAGTTAAAAATCAAACAACAACAATGAGTCTACTAGACACCACGTATAACAAACACAGGGATTAGGTGTTAAATCCTTTTAAACGCATTGGCCAAACACAATTTACAAATTTACTGCACACGAAGATATGTATATACCTGAAAATTATTAATGCACTCATACTTCTTTTAAATATTTTTTGGCGCTGGGAACATCTTGGAAAACTGAAATCAGGAATTCCAAAGAATACTGTCATCGCACGCCTGATTTACAGCCAATTGGATGGAGTGACATACACATTTAAATTAAATTGAGGAAGGGACACTTGTTTTCAGCTCGGTGTACACGCTCTTCCTGGAACCTGTCACAACATTGGCGTTGTCCGTTCCAAGGCCAATCATATTCGAAATATTTAAATTATTTTCCTTGAGCTCCACTCTTAATCTTTCGGCAATGGTTATAGCATCTCCGAACTCTATATAAATAACGTTGAAAGCATACATTTATTATGCCTGTTACTAGTAGAGTAAAAAAGGATATACTAGAAATTCAGTTGAAGAGTGTGTATCAGGTAGAACCCTGAGATCTCAGGAACTATAAGAGATTAAACATGAAGATTCTTGAGGGGCATACGCAGCGCTATCATTTACTCAACATGCATTCTCCGACAATAGGTGGCGCCAACCAGCCGCTAATCAGCGATTTTACTCATCACTTTAATTTGTACCACCGACTTGAGAAGACGACTTTTCATATTAACAAATAAACCACTTTAACGTGCAGGAAAACTTCCTGTTTTATTTTAAAGAAAAGTAGCTCAAAATTAGACCCAAAGTCGAGTAAACCAATAATAAAGAAACAACAATGCAGTAAATCGTAACTCGTTAATATCTGGGGAAATACTTCCTAGAGGAGGAGAATCATCGATGTTTTTGGCGAAAATATCGATGTTTTAAAATATAAAAAATATATCAGGTTTTTAGTAGTGTATTTGTCCTTTATTTTAATTTGTAGTGTTTAAAAATTAAAAATCACATTTTCAACAAAAAATATCCATTTTATTAATCACTTATTAAATAAAAAAGAAAACAAAAAACAAATTAAAATAAAACTGATCATGATATTCATGTTCCACTTCTTTGGTATATTGTCCTGGTCCTTAGTTTGTAAATAAAAAAACAAAAAAACAAATTTAATATGAATGCTTCAATATATACATGGTCCTAAGAAAATAATAGGTCTTTAGGATATTGTGCTATCCCTACTACACTATTGCTTATTCTACTATCCTTACTAGAAGGTAGCTGTACTATCCTTACTTACTATCCCTACTTTACTATCATTACTTACCATCCCGAACTGTAATATATATATTTACATATTATTTATGTTTGTTTGTTTGTTTGTTTTTAAAGAAGAAGAGCTTATCGACAACGCCCGATAATAGCGTGCGACGCTCACTTATCAGTTGTCCGTCTTCAATGAAAACTCTTTCGGATTCGAACGTAGATGCGGGAACTCGAAGTATTTTTAGCTAACGTTTTAAGCGTGTCGCCATCTTTAGTAATCTAAAATATAATTAATACAATAAATTGAAAAAAATTATGTTATTGCATAATTTCTTACCTGTCAGTACGCAATTGGGTCACATTCTTGCGGCTGGTTCTCCTTTCAAAATGATGTTTCATCAGGATAATGGCATCTGCCCAGGAAGGGTGCACCGTGTTTTGGCTTTTGGACTTGTAGAAATGAAAATCGGCTTGGTTCCTGTGTTGGTGGTGTTGGCGGATGTAGTGGGTTTGCAGGTAGTTTTGTAAACAGTTCATGCTGCACAGCTTTTGGCACCTTCTTCCGCAATCTAAAGGAAATCATAATGTTTTTTTAAGCGTGGATCTAGTATGGTAGCATTTGTGGTATTGTACATTTCATGCTTGCGAGCCTCTTGGTAAGACTAGCCTTGATGGTCAGTGAATATGTTGCCCTTTTCCTGTGTTGACTTTAATATTGCTTATTTTATGATACAGTTCGCATATGACATAGGATAATTATGGACGCTGATACTTTTTGTGTTTGTTAGATAGCAACTAGGGTATATCATTCAAAATATCCACTTCTGCTGTAACAAATTCATTTGTTCTTCAGTATGC
>NW_024573776.1:0-3117 GCF_018153835.1 Drosophila eugracilis | reverse complement strand
TTATTTATATCCCTAAGATTGCTTCACTTGTGCTGGTGGCCTCTGTCGTAGCTCAAAATGGATTTGGCCAAGGAGGGCTTGGTGGCCAAGGCGGACTTGGTGGCCAAGGCGGACTTGGTGGCCAAGGAGGTTTTGGTGGACAAGGAGGTTTCGGCTTTCAAGGAGGATTCGGTGGGCAAGCTGGATTCGGTGGTCAAGCAGGACTTGGAGGACAAGCTGGACTTGGTGGTCATTTAGGAAATGGTCAGGGAGGAGTGTACCCGGGTCAAGGAGTTCCCGGTTACGGCGGAATTGGTGGATCTGGCCATTTCCATGGAGGTAATCCTGTAGGACCTGGAAATTACCAGGGAGGAAATCCCGTTGGACCTGGCAGCTTCCATGGAGGCAATCCCGTTGGGCCTGGTAACTTTCACGGAGACCATCATGAATATCCGGAACATCATCGCGAACATCACCACGAACATCATGAACACCACGGACACCGCGAGCACCACGAACATCGCAGGCACTAGATCGGAGCTTTGTAAATTTCTTGTACTTTGAGTTTACAATAATATGTATACTAGATGGAGAAATAAAAGTGAATTTAAACAAGAACAGGTTTTTAAAAGATCCAAGACTGCATTACTTTAAAAAGAACAGTAAGAATCGAACTTTCCAATACATATTCCTTATACATATTGATAAATATTACGTCTTGATTTGATTTATAAAAGTTGTTGAGTTCGTATTTAAATTCCCCGTCGAACTGTGTACCACACTTAAAAAGTCAATTTTTTCAGATTTTTCGTAAAATTTTATGATGTTACCCCTTTCCAAAATTGCGAAAATCGCTCTGTCCCGATTTGAGTCTCAAAATATCAGTATTTTCCTCATTACAAAGCCAAAGATGATCGTATCATGGAATGTTATATCTTGTTGAGTTCGTATTTAAATTCCCCGTCGAACTGTGAACCACACTTAAAAAGTCAATTTTTTCAGATTTTTCGTAAAATTTTATGATGTTACCCCTTTCCAAAATTGCGAAAATCGCTCTGTCCCGATTTAAGTCTCATAATATCAGTATTTTCCTCATTACAAAGCCAAAGATGATCGTATCATGGAATGTTATATCTTGTTGAGTTCGTATTTAAATTCCCCGTCGAACTGTGTACCACACTTAAAAAGTCAATTTTTTCAGATTTTTCGTAAAATTTTATGATGTTACCCCTTTCCAAAATTGCGAAAATCGCTCTGTCCCGATTTGAGTCTCAAAATATCAGTATTTTCCTCATTACAAAGCCAAAGATGATCGTATCATGGAATGTTATATCTTGTTGAGTTCGTATTTAAATTCCCCGTCGAACTGTGTACCACACTTAAAAAGTCAATTTTTTCAGATTTTTCGTAAAATTTTATGATGTTACCCCTTTCCAAAATTGCGAAAATCGCTCTGTCCCGATTTGAGTCTCAAAATATCAGTATTTTCCTCATTACAAAGCGTTTTGAAGTTGAGATAAAGAATCTTAGAAACTAAAGATTAAATTCTATTATTTATATCCCTAAGATTGCTTCACTTGTGCTGGTGGCCTCTGTCGTAGCTCAAAATGGATTTGGCCAAGGAGGGCTTGGTGGCCAAGGCGGACTTGGTGGCCAAGGCGGACTTGGTGGCCAAGGAGGTTTTGGTGGACAAGGAGGTTTCGGCTTTCAAGGAGGATTCGGTGGGCAAGCTGGATTCGGTGGTCAAGCAGGACTTGGAGGACAAGCTGGACTTGGTGGTCATTTAGGAAATGGTCAGGGAGGAGTGTACCCGGGTCAAGGGAGTTCCCGGTTACGGCGGAATTGGTGGATCTGGCCATTTCCATGGAGGTAATCCTGTAGGACCTGGAAATTACCAGGGAGGAAATCCCGTTGGACCTGGCAGCTTCCATGGAGGCAATCCCGTTGGGCCTGGTAACTTTCACGGAGACCATCATGAATATCCGGAACATCATCGCGAACATCACCACGAACATCATGAACACCACGGACACCGCGAGCACCACGAACATCGCAGGCACTAGATCGGAGCTTTGTAAATTTCTTGTACTTTGAGTTTACAATAATATGTATACTAGATGGAGAAATAAAAGTGAATTTAAACAAGAACAGGTTTTTAAAAGATCCAAGACTGCATTACTTTAAAAAGAACAGTAAGAATCGAACTTTCCAATACATATTCCTTATACATATTGATAAATATTACGTCTTGATTTGATTTATAAAAGTTGTTGAGTTCGTATTTAAATTCCCCGTCGAACTGTGTACCACACTTAAAAAGTCAATTTTTTCAGATTTTTCGTAAAATTTTATGATGTTACCCCTTTCCAAAATTGCGAAAATCGCTCTGTCCCGATTTGAGTCTCAAAATATCAGTATTTTCCTCATTACAAAGCCAAAGATGATCGTATCATGGAATGTTATATCTTGTTGAGTTCGTATTTAAATTCTCCGTCGAACTGTGTACCACACTTAAAAAGTCAATTTTTTCAGATTTTTCGTAGAATTTTACGATGTTACCCCTTCCCAAAATTGCGAAAATCGCTCTGTCCCGATTTGAGTCTCAAAATATCAGTATTTTCCTCATTACAAAGCCAAAGATGATCGTATCATGGAATGTTATATCTTGTTGAGTTCGTATTTAAATTCCCCGTCGAACTGTGTACCACACTTAAAAAGTCAATTTTTTCAGATTTTTCGTAAAATTTATGATGTTACCCCTTTCCAAAATTGCGAAAATCGCTCTGTCCCGATTTGAGTCTCAAAATATCAGTATTTTCCTCATTACAAAGCCAAAGATGATCGTATCATGGAATGTTATATCTTGTTGAGTTCGTATTTAAATTCCCCGTCGAACTGTGTACCACACTTAAAAAGTAAATTTTTTCAGATTTTTCGTAAAATTTATGATGTTACCCCTTTCCAAAACCCAATTCAGGTAGAAGACTGATAACATTCTTAGAATGGCATCCCACATAAATCTATTAGCCAGGTAGAATCCTTTTCGGCTACCTAATTCTACCTTCCTAGCTCTGGTATAAATACCACAGGTCCTGTGAAACGACTTCAGTTCTAAAATTTCTCTCATCATGAAAATAC
>NW_024573775.1:0-10730 GCF_018153835.1 Drosophila eugracilis | reverse complement strand
GGCTTGTAATTTGATTGCTATGATTCCCAATCGATTGCACTCGAATCGGGAAAACTTCATTTTCGACCAAATTTTCGAAATTTTGATGGTACCTTATAAAAATGCGAAATTGGCAAAGAAATTGATTTCAAATCGAAAAACGAGTGATAGAGGGGTGGTTAATTTTAGAAGATCTGCTTTTAACTTCAAAACTGTTGTTCTTTTGGCTGTGCGTCTTCTTTTGACGACCGAGCAAGAGCTAAAAAAGCCGAACATAGTACTACAAATTTCTGTTAAAAATGGGTTTCCAGCTTTCTCTGCAGCCATTGGTCGGCACTCAAGTCGAATCGAAGAATAACACAGAAAAGCAAGTATAAGGGCTTAAAGGTTTTTGGTTGTTAGCTGCGTAAAACAATCAATGTTTCAGCCATTCGCAAGGTCTTATGACAAAAGTAAGAGCTAAGAAACGGCAACAAAATCGAGCTCTTTGCTGTCAAAAGACGTTTTCTTTGACTTTGCGCTCAAAAAAACAGTTTTTAGCCATAGCACAGCCAAAAATGGTCAAATGAATGTAATACCTCGTAGGGGCTTGTAACTTGATTGCTATGATTCCCAATCGATTTGCACTCGAATCGGGAAACTTCATTTTCGGCCATTTTTCGAAAATTTTGATGGTACCCCCTTATAAAAATGCGAAATTTAGCCAAAATTGACTTTTCTCAAAATCGAAAAACGAGTGATAGTGGGGTGGTTCTTTGGTCGTTAGCAGCACAAAACTGTTGTTCTTTTTGGCTGTGCGTCTTCTTTTGACCGAGCAAGAGCTAAAAACCCGAACATAGTACTGCAAAATTTCTGTTAAAAATGGTTTCCAGCTTTCTTTTAGCCATTAAGTCGGCACTCACAGCGTCGAATCAGAAGAATAACACAGAAAAGCAAGTATATAAGGAAGAAGTTTTGGTTGTTAGCGCTGCGTAAAACAATCAATGTTTCAGCCGTGCGTCTTGTTTTGACAAAGTAAGAGCTAAGAAACGGCAACAAAATCGAGCTCTCTGCTGTCAAAGACGTTTTCTTGACTTTGCGCTCAAAAAAACAGTTTTTTAGCCATAGCACAGCCAAAAATGGCCAAATGATGAATGTAATACCTCGTAGGGCTTTAATTTGATTGCTATGATTCCCAATTGATTTGCACTTGAATCGGGAAAACTTCATTGTCAATCATTTTTCGAAAATTTTGATGATGGTACCCCTTATAAAAAATGCGAAATTTAGCGAAAATTGATTTTTCTCAAAATCGAAAACGAGTGATAGGGGTGGATTGGTTTGGTCGTTAGCAGCACAAAACTGTTGTTCTTTGGCTGGGGCTCTTCTTTGACCGAGCAAGAGCTAAAACCGAACATAGTACTGCAAATTTCGGTTAAAAATGGGTTTCAGCTTCTTCTTAGCCATTAAGTCGGCACTCACAGCGTCGAATCAGAAGAATAACACAGAAAAGCAAGTATAAAGGGCTTAAAGTTTTGGTTGTTAGCTGCGTAAATAACAATCAATGTTTCAGCCGTGCGTCTTGTTTTGACAAAGTAAGAGCTAAGAAACGGCAACAAAATCGAGCTCTTTGCTGTCAAAAGACGTTTTCTTGACTTTGCGCTCAAAAAAAACAGTTTTTTAGCCATAGCACAGCCAAAAATGGTCCAAATGATGAATGTAATACCTCGTAGGGCTTGTAATTTGATTGCTATGATTCCCAATCGATTTGCACTCGAATCGGGGAAAACTTCATTTTCGGCCATTTTCGAAAATTTTGATGATGGTGCCCTTATAAAAATGCGAAATTTAGCCGAAAATTGATTTTCAAAATCGAAAAACGAGTGATAGGGTGGTTAGTTTTGGTCGTTAGCAGCACAAAACTGTTGTTCTTTTGGCTGTGCGTCTTCTTTTGACCGAGCAAGAGCTAAAAACCCGAACATAGTACTGCAAATTTCTGTTAAAAATGGGTTTCCAGCTTTCTTAGCCATTAAGTCGGCACTCACAGCGTCGAAACAGAAGAATAACACAGAAAAGCAAGTATAAGGGCTTAAAGTTTTGGTTGTTAGCTGCGTAAAACAATCAATGTTTCAGCCGTGCGTCTTGTTTTGACAAAGTAAGAGCTAAGAAACGGCAACAAAATCGAGCTCTTTGCTGTCAAAAGACGTTTTCTTGACTTTGCGCTCAAAAAAAACAGTTTTTTAGCCATAGCACAGCCAAAAATGGTCCAAATGATGAATGTAATACCTCGTAGGGCTTGTAATTTGATTGCTATGATTCCCAATCGATTTGCACTCGAATCGGGAAAACTTCATTTTCGGCCATTTTTCGAAAATTTTGATGATGGTACCCCTTATAAAAAATGCGAAATTTAGCCGAAAATTGATTTTCTCAAAATCGAAAAACGAGTGATAGGGGTGGTTAGTTTTGGTCGTTAGCAGCACAAAACTGTTGTTCTTTTGGCTGTGCGTCTTCTTTTGACCGAGCAAGAGCTGAAAACCCCCCGAACATAGTACTGCAAATTTCTGTTAAAAATGGGTTTCCAGCTTTCTTAGCATTAAGTCGGCACTCACAGCGTCGAAACAGAAGAATAACACAGAAAAGCAAGTATAAGGGCTTAAAGTTTTGGTTGTTAGCTGCGTAAAACAATCAATGTTTCAGCCGTGCGTCTTGTTTGACAAAGTAAGAGCTAAAAAAACGGCAACAAAAATGGAGCTCTCTGCTGTCAAAAGACGTTTTCTTGTCTTTGCGCTCAAAAAAATCAGTTTTTTAGCCATAGCACAGCCAAAAATGGCCCAAATCATGAATGTAATACCTCGTAGGGCTTGTAATTTGATTGCTATGATTCCCAATCGATTTGCACTCGAATCGGGAAAACTTCATTTTCGGCCATTTTCGAAAATTTTTGATGATGGTACCCCTTATAAAAATGCGAAATTTAGCCGAAAATTGATTTTCTCAAAATCGAAAAACGAGTGATAGGGGTGGTTAGTTTTGGTCGTTAGCAGCACAAAACTGTTGTTTTTTTGGCTGTGCGTCTTCTTTGACCGAGCAAGAGCTGAAAACCCGAACATAGTACTGCAAATTTCTGTTAAAAATGGGTTTCCAGCTTTCTTAGCCATTAAGTCGGCACTCACAGCGTCGAAACAGAAGAATAACACAGAAAAGCAAGTATAAGGGCTTAAAGTTTTGGTTGTTAGCTGCGTAAAACAATCAATGTTTCAGCCGTGCGTCTTGTTTTGACAAAGTAAGAGCTAAGAAACGGCAACAAAATGGAGCTCTCTGCTGTCAAAAGACGTTTTCTTGTCTTTGCGCTCAAAAAAATCAGTTTTTTAGCCATAGCACAGCCAAAAATGGCCCAAATCATGAATGTAATACCTCGTAGGGCTTGTAATTTGATTGCTATGATTCCCAATTGATTTGCACTCGAATCGGGAAAACTTCATTTTCAGTCATTTTTAGAAAATTTTGATGATGGTGCCCCTTATAAAAAATGCGAAATTTAGCCGAAAATTGATTTTCTCAAAATCGAAAAACGACTGATACTGGTGGTTAGTTTTGGTCGTTAGCAGCACAAAACTGTTGTTCTTTTGGCTGTGCGTCTTCTTTTGACCGAGCAAGAGCTAAAAACCCGAACATAGTACTGCAAATTTCTGTTAAAAATGGGTTTCCAGCTTTCTTAGCCATTAAGTCGGCACTCACAGCGTCGAAACAGAAGAATAACACAGAAAAGCAAGTATAAGGGCTTAAAGTTTTGGTTGTTAGCTGCGTAAAACAATCAATGTTTCAGCCGTGCGTCTTGTTTTGACAAAGTAAGAGCTAAGAAACGGCAACAAAATGGAGCTCTCTGCTGTCAAAAGACGTTTTCTTGACTTTGCGCTCAAAAAAATCAGTTTTTTAGCCATAGCACAGCCAAAAATGGCCCAAATCATGAATGTAATACCTCGTAGGGCTTGTAATTTGATTGCTATGATTCCCAATCGATTTGCACTCGAATCGGGAAAACTTCATTTTCGGCCATTTTTCGAAAATTTTGATAGCCGAATTTTTTATAAAAAATGCGAAATTTAGCCGAAAATTGATTTTCTCAAAATCGAAAAACGAGTGATAGGGGTGGTTAGTTTTGGTCGTTAGCAGCACAAAACTGTTGTTCTTTTGGCTGTGCGACTTCTTTTGACCGAGCAAGAGCTAAAAACCCGAACATAGTACTGCAAATTTCTGTTAAAAATGGGTTTCCAGCTTTCTTAGCCATTAAGTCGGCACTCACAGCGTCGAATCAGAAGAATAACACAGAAAAGCAAGTATAAGGGCTTAAAGTTTTGGTTGTTAGCTGCGTAAAACAATCAATGTTTCAGCCGTGCGTCTTGTTTTGACAAAGTAAGAGCTAAGAAACGGCAACAAAATCGAGCTCTTTGCTGTCAAAAGACGTTTTCTTGACTTTGCGCTCAAAAAAAAACAGTTTTTTAGCCATAGCACAGCCAAAAATGGCCCAAATCATGAATGTAATACCTCGTAGGGCTTGTAATTTGATTGCTATGATTCCCAATCGATTTGCACTCGAATCGGGAAAACTTCATTTTCGGCCATTTTTCGAAAATTTTGATGATGGTACCCCTTATAAAAAATGCGAAATTTAGCCGAAAATTGATTTTCTCAAAATCGAAAAACGAGTGATAGGGGTGGTTAGTTTTGGTCGTTAGCAGCACAAAACTGTTGTTCTTTTGGCTGTGCGTCTTCTTTTGACCGAGCAAGAGCTAAAAACCCGAACATAGTACTGCAAATTTCTGTTAAAAATGGGTTTCCAGCTTTCTTAGCCATTAAGTCGGCACTCACAGCGTCGAATCAGAAGAATAACACAGAAAAGCAAGTATAAGGGCTTAAAGTTTTGGTTGTTAGCTGCGTAAAACAATCAATGTTTCAGCCGTGCGTCTTGTTTTGACAAAGTAAGAGCTAAGAAACGGCAACAAAATGGAGCTCTCTGCTGTCAAAAGACGTTTTCTTGTCTTTGCGCTCAAAAAAATCAGTTTTTTAGCCATAGCACAGCCAAAAATGGCCCAAATCATGAATGTAATACCTCGTAGGGCTTGTAATTTGATTGCTATGATTCCCAATTGATTTGCACTCGAATCGGGAAAACTTCATTTTCAGTCATTTTTCGAAAATTTTGATGATGGTACCCCTTATAAAAAATGCGAAATTTAGCCGAAAATTGATTTTCTCAAAATCGAAAAACGAGTGATAGGGGTGGTTAGTTTTGGTCGTTAGCAGCACAAAACTGTTGTTCTTTTGGCTGTGCGTCTTCTTTTGACCGAGCAAGAGCTAAAAACCCGAACATAGTACTGCAAATTTCTGTTAAAAATGGGTTTCCAGCTTTCTTAGCCATTAAGTCGGCACTCACAGCGTCGAAACAGAAGAATAACACAGAAAAGCAAGTATAAGGGCTTAAAGTTTTGGTTGTTAGCTGCGTAAAACAATCAATGTTTCAGCCGTGCGTCTTGTTTTGACAAAGTAAGAGCTAAGAAACGGCAACAAAATGGAGCTCTCTGCTGTCAAAAGACGTTTTCTTGACTTTGCGCTCAAAAAAATCAGTTTTTTAGCCATAGCACAGCCAAAAATGGCCCAAATCATGAATGTAATACCTCGTAGGGCTTGTAATTTGATTGCTATGATTCCCAATCGATTTGCACTCGAATCGGGAAAACTTCATTTTCGGCCATTTTTCGAAAATTTTGATGATGGTACCCCTTATAAAAAATGCGAAATTTAGCCGAAAATTGATTTTCTCAAAATCGAAAAACGAGTGATAGGGGTGGTTAGTTTTGGTCGTTAGCAGCACAAAACTGTTGTTCTTTTGGCTGTGCGTCTTCTTTTGACCGAGCAAGAGCTAAAAACCCGAACATAGTACTGCAAATTTCTGTTAAAAATGGGTTTCCAGCTTTCTTAGCCATTAAGTCGGCACTCACAGCGTCGAAACAGAAGAATAACACAGAAAAGCAAGTATAAGGGCTTAAAGTTTTGGTTGTTAGCTGCGTAAAACAATCAATGTTTCAGCCGTGCGTCTTGTTTTGACAAAGTAAGAGCTAAGAAACGGCAACAAAATCGAGCTCTCTTGCTGTCAAAAAGACGTTTTCTTGACTTTGCGCTCAAAAAAAACAGTTTTTTTAGCCATAGCACAGCCAAAAATGGCCGAAATCATGAATGTAATACCTCGTAGGGCTTGTAATTTGATTGCTATGATTCCCAATCGATTTGCACTCGAATCGGGAAAACTTCATTTTCGGCCATTTTTCGAAAATTTTGATGATGGTACCCCTTATAAAAAATGCGAAATTTAGCCGAAAATTGATTTTCTCAAAATCGAAAAACGAGTGATAGGGGTGGTTAGTTTTGGTCGTTAGCAGCACAAAACTGTTGTTCTTTTGGCTGTGCGACTTCTTTTGACCGAGGAAGAGCTAAAAACCCGAACATAGTACTGCAAATTTCTGTTAAAAATGGGTTTCCAGCTTTCTTAGCCATTAAGTCGGCACTCGCAGCATCGAATCAGAAGAATAACACAGAAAACCAAGTATAAGGGTTTAATGTTTGTGTTTTGGCGGCATTAAAACATTCTGCAGGCGTTCGTTTTTTTTGGGAGCAAGAGCTAAAAAACGGCAACAAAATCGAGCTCTCTGCTGTCAAAGACGTTTTTCTTGACTTAACGCTCAAAAATCACTTCTTTTTAGCCTATTACATAGCCAAAATGGTTAATCTGTGATGTATTATGGCCTCGTAGGGTTTGTACTTTGACTTGGTTCATGATTCCCAATCGATTTGCACTCGAATCAGGAAAAGCTTCATTTCCAGCCATTTCGAATTTTAGATGATGGTACCCTTATAAAAAGTGAAATAGTTTGAAAATTGATTTCACAAAATCGAAAACGAGTGATAGGGGTGGTTGGGTTTGGTCGTTAAAGGGCACAAAACTGTTGTTCTTTTTTTTGGAAGTGCGACTTCTTTGACCGACGAAGAGCTTAAAACCCGAACATAGTACTGCAAATTTTGTTAAAAATGGGGTTTCCAGCTTTTAGGTATTAAGTCGGCACTCGCAGCATCGAAACAGAAGCAATAACACAAGAAACCAAGTATAAGGGCTTCTAAGTTTTGGATTTAGTGGCTATTAAAACAATCCAGCCGATGCGCAATTTTGACAAAGAGAAGTAGAGCTAAGAAACGGCAACAAGAGGCCTCTCTGCTGAAATGAAGACGTTTTCTTATCTTTAACGCTCAAAAATCAAGTTTTTAACCATGCTTTTGACCAAAAATGGCCCAAATCATGAATGTAATACCTCATAGGGCTTGTATTTGATTGCTATGATTGCCAATGTGATTTGCACTCGAATCGGAAAGCTTCATTTTCGAGTCATTTTTTCGAGAAATTTTGATGATGGTACCTATATAAAAGAAAGGGTTGGCCGAAATTGATTTCCTCAAAATCGAAAACGACTGATACTGGTGATTAGGTTTTGGTCGAACGGCACAAACTGCTGTTCTTTGGACTCGTGCATCTTCCTGACCGAGCAAGGCTAAAGCCCGACATGAGTACTGGAAATTTCTGTTAAAAATGGGTTTCCGACTTTCTTGTAGTGAAGTCGGCCTCCACAGCGTCAAAACGAAGAACTTTCTAAACAAGTATAAGGCTTAAAGTTTTGGTTATTCACGTAAAACAATCAATGTTTCAGCCGTCTTCAATTTTGATAAAGTAAGAGCTAAGAAACGGCAACAAAATGGAGCTCTCTCTGCTTTAATCCCAAAAGACGATTTTCATCTTTGGCTCAAAATCAGTTTTTAGCCGCGAGAAAATGGCCAAATCATGAATGTAATACCTCGTGGGGGCTTGTAAATTTGATTGCTATGATTCCCAATCGGGATTTGCGCTCGAATCGGAAAACTTCATTTTCGACCATTTTTCGAAAAATTTGACGATGATTATTATAAAAATGCAGAAATTTGGCAATTGATTTTCTCAAAAAAATCAAAACAGAGTGATAGAGGTGGTTAGTTTTGGTGTAAGCACAAAACTGTTGTTCTTTTATACATGCGACTTCTTTTGACATCGGACAGAGCTGAAAACCCGAACATATTACTGCAAATTTCTGTTAAATGGGTTTCAACTTTCTTGGCCAGTAAGTCGGCTCCTGGCGTCGAAACTGAAGGATAACACAGAAGCAAGTATAAGGGGCTTAAGAGTTTACGGTTGTTCTTCCGTGAAAACAATCAATGTTCAACCGTGCGTCCTTGTTTAAACAATGAAACTAAACGAAAGCAAGTAGACTCCTCTGCTGTCAAAAAGACGTTTCTTGTCTTTGCGCTCAAAAAAATCAGTTTTTTTTAGAGAAAGCACAGCCAAAATGGCCCAAATCACGAATGTAATACCTCGTAGGGCTTGTAATTTGCATTGCTATGATTCCCCAAATTGATTTGCACTCAAATCAGAAAAACTTCATTTTCAGTCATTTTCGAAATTTTGATGATGGTGCCCAAATGCGAAATTTGGGCCGAAATTGATTTTCTCAAAATCGAAAAACGGTAGATAGGGTGATTACAGTATTGGTCGTTGGCAGCACGAAACCAGTTGTTCTTTGACTGTGCGACTTGTTTTGACAGAGCAAGAGCTAAAAAAAACATAGTACTGCAAATTTCTGTTAAAAATGGGTTTCCATACCAGCCATTAAGTCGGCACTCACAGCGATGAAACAGAAAATTAACACAGAAGAAACAAGTATGAGACAGGATTTGTGGTGGCCGTGACAATCCAATGTTCAGCCGTGCGTCTTGTTTTGACAAAGTAAAGCGAAGCAACAAAATGGGAGCTCTGCTGTCAAAGACGTTTTCTTGTCTTTGCGCTCAAAAAAATCATTTGCAACCACCTTTGTAAAAATGGCCCAAATCATGAATGCATATATGCATACCTCGTAGGGCTTATGTTAATTTGATTGCTATGATTCCCAGTTTGCACTCGAATCGGGAAAACTTCATTTCAGTCATTTTTCGAAAAATTTTGATGATGAAGCGCCCCCTTATAAAAATGCGAAATTGCCGAAAATTGATTTCTCAAATCGAAAAACGACTGATACGTGGTTAGCTTTTGGGTTACCGTTAGCAGCACAAAACTTCATTGTTCTTTAGGCTAAACTTGTTCTGACCGAGCAAGAGCTAAAAACTTGAACATAGTATTGCAAATTTCTATTAAAAAACGGTTTCCAGCTTTTCTGTAGCCAAGTAAGTCGGCACTCGCAGCGTCGAAACAGAAGAATAACACAAAAAAGCAAGAGGGGCTTAAAGTTTTGTTTGTAAGCTGCCGTAAAACAATCAATGTTTCAGCCGTGCGTCTTGTTTGACAAGTAAGACTAAACGACAACAAAATGGAGCTCTCTCCGCCTTGTCAAAAGACGTTTTCTTGTCTTTGCTCAAAAATCCAGTTTTTAGCCATAGCACGACAAAATGGCCTTCCCAAATCACATGAATGTAATACCTCGTAGGGCTTGTAATTTGATTGCTATGATTCCCAATCGATTTGCACTCAATCGGAAAACTTCATTTTCGGCCATTTTCGAAAATTTTTGATGACCTATAAAAAATGCGAAATTTAGCCGAAAATTGATTTTCTCAAAATCGAAAACGAGTGATAGAGGTGAAGTTTAGTTTTGGTCGTTAGCAGCACAAAACGCTGTTGTTCTTTTGGCTGTGCGACTTCTTTTGACCGAGCAAGAGCTAAAAACCCGAACATAGTACTGCAAATTTCTGTTAAAAATGGGTTTCCAGCTTTCTTGGCCAAGTCGGCACTCCACAGCGTCGAACGGAAGAATAACCACAAGAAAAGCAAGTATAAGGGCTTAAGTTTTGGTTGTTAGCTGCGTAAAACAATCAATGTTTCAGCCGTGCGTCTTGTTTTTGACAAAGTAAGAGCAAGAAACGGCAACAAAATCGAGCTCTTTGCTGTCAAAAAGACGTTTTCTTGACTTTGCTCAAAAAAACAGTTTTTAGCCATAGCACAGCCAAAAATGGTCCAAATGATGAATGTAATACCTCCTGTAGGGCTTGTAATTTTGATTGCTATGATTCCCAATCGATTTGCACTCGAATCGGGAAAGCTTCATTTTCGAGCCATTTTTCGAAAATTTTAGTAGCCGAATTTTTATAAAAATGCGAAATTCAGCCGAGTGATTTCTCAAAATCGAAAAACGAAGGTGATAAGGGTGGTTAAGTTCTGGTCCGTTAGCAGCTTCTGAAACTTTGTTGTTCTTTGGCTGTTTGCGTCCTTTTTTGACCGAGCAAGAGCTAAAAGCGAACATAGTACTGCAAATTTCTGTTAAAAATGGGTTTCAACAACTAGCCATTAAGTCGGCACTCACAGCGTCAAGAAGAATAACACAGAAAAGCAAGTATAAAGGGCTTAAGGAAGTTTTTGGTTGTTAACTACGTAAAACAATCAATGTTTCAGCCGTGCGTCTTGTTTGACAAAGTGCAAAAACTAAGAACGTCGAAGAATGCTGCTGAATCAAAAGATTTTCTTGACTTTGCGCTCAAAAAACAGTTTTTAGCACAGCCAAATGGCCGAAATCCATGAATGTAATACCTCGTAGAAACATAATTTGATTGCTATGATTCCAATCGATTTGCACTCGAATCGGGAAAACTTCATTTTCGGCCATTTTTCGAAAATTTTGATGATGGTACCTAAAAAATGCAAAATT
>NW_024573774.1:0-41052 GCF_018153835.1 Drosophila eugracilis | reverse complement strand
ATGTTGAGATTAAGCAGGTAGATTCTTACGCAGCGCGTTCTGCCACGCCCACAATAAAGCCAACAAATCACAAAAAACTAAACTCGCTGAAATCTCAGAAACTATTAGAGCTAGAAAGTTAAAATGTATGTATAATTTTGAGATGCCAGCTCATCTTAAGGTGGTACCGCCATCCGGCCACGCCCACTCCCACGCCCACAAAACTCAAAAAACAGAGGGTGGTACTACCGGGGAACAGGGTACTTTCGCGCTTTTATCTGGTGGTCTTACTACCGATATTTCGATTTTCCCGCGAAGTAGCCCTTATTCGCAAAGAAATACGAGTCCGTGAAAACGTTTATTTTTAGTTTTGGTTAACGCTGGGGCAGATCTTAGCTCTTTGATTGCAGTGCTGAAACTTTGGCAGGAGCCCGCAGTTGGTTTAAGAAAAAACCGTCAGTTTCGCGTCAGTAAGTATAAAGGAGATACAAATGTAGCGAAGCAGAAGGCTAGGAAGCCAATCAATCGGACCTCCCAAGGGTACAGAGAACTGTGCGTTTATGCAAACAATGCCAAGTCTCGCGACCAATAGCCAAGTAGTTGGGGAAAAGCGGCTGGGGTGGCAAACGTATTTGGCAAAAAAGCCCCAGGCCAACCAGGTCCGAAGAACGTGGAGGGGCCCCACAGAAGAGCTCGCCCAGACTCAGTGGTAATCGCAGGTACCGAGGGACACTCTAACAGCCAGATCATCGACATGTTAATAAAAATAGGGGACTCTAAGCTGTCAGAGTTGTGCTCCAAGGTAAGATGAATCGGACGTACGGCCAAGGGCGATGTTCTTCTGGAACTCGACAAGACACGCAGTCTATAAAAGAGAATGGTGGTGTGTTTGGTGATGTGTGTAAGCATTTCTTTATTTTAGAAAAGGTAAAAGATCACGTTGGCGTGGTTTCTTTTATATTTGTTATGGGGATAGGGTGTAGCAGCATTGGTTTGCCGTATCTTTTATTATTATTGCAAATTTTCGAGATTTTTTAATAATCTGTTCTAAAAAGGGGTTTTCTTGGACGTGGAAATCACTTCAAAGTTTTTGAATGTGGGCACGTTTAGTTCTTTCTCTCTATTGGTCTTATGTTAGCTTCGTATAGCATGTTGTTTATCTGGGTGAGGAGCGAAATGCCATGAAGGCTATTCTAATAGCTGAGTGGTATATCGTTCTTATTTTATTATGTTTGATTTGGGTGCCTTTCCGTATAGAACTAACCCAAAATCATTGTTTTTGACATGACAGCTGAGTCGATTACATAAAAAATAGTTTAAATGTGGCAGTTGAAACTAGTACAGAGACATTTTATAATTTTTAGTATTTTATAAATTTGCATTACTAACGTATCTATGTGTGCGTCCCATTTATAATTATTAGTTATAGTAACATCTAAATATTTTTAACGAGTTTTCGTTTTTAAAATTGAAAGTGATAAGTATTTTGAAGTTGCATTTCTTTTGCGACAGACGTAAATATTTAGATTTAGAGAAAGACTGGTCTAGAGTAATTGCAAACTATTCTTTGAATGTATGTGAGCAGTGGGTTGATATTTATTGGCGTATCTTTTTTGTGTCTTTTTACCCGTTACTCGTAGAATAAAAGGGTATACTAGATTCGTTGAAAAGTACGTAATAGGTAGTAGCTTTTCCGGACCCTATCTGATAAATCTTGTACAAGAGAGTCTTACAAAATTTGATCCTGCGTTACTACCTGTTTCTATAACGATTTATCTAGCTTAGAATCAAAGGCACACTTAATGTAATAAGCATAAGCTATGGGTATTTGGGTAATTGAATAAACTTGGGCTTTCACAATATTTCTCGGCTCCAGTACACATTCAAAGTCAGCTAGACAGACGAATGGAACCTCAAGTTGCTTGCGGTATTGGTAAACTCCAGAGTTCGTTTGTGTAATTCCGGTGGCCTGGACACGTTTCCGCTACAAACAGTCCAATGTCTTAGAGCAGCATCCGCAGATCCAGAGAAATTCAGAGACAAACATTACAAAACCATTGTGATTTCTTCTGAGACCTCTTTTTGTGTTGTTAATAATATATAGAAAAACAATGAATAATTTATTTAGTAGTGTTATATATTTATTTATATTATATTGTATGATACATACCTTGAAATATTTGTAATGAACACGCAAATGTCCAATTCCTCCATCTTTTAGAAACAGCATGTTTATATGATATGGTTTCTCAATCTCCTGATGAAAAAGTGTTCCGATTTATTTGCTTGGGTCTTCATTATACCCAAAGATGTTTATACTCATGTAATTATTATTCTTTAAAAATGTTTTCACACAGTTTATTTCAAAGGGAAATTTAAATTGGTTAAATCAATATTAATAATCCACTATTCAAATATATTTTTCAGTGGATATATCAATATTATATGAACTACATCTTTGGGGTTTTTTATACCCGTTACTCGAAGAATAAATGGGTATATTAGATTCGTTGAAAAGTATGTAAACAGGTAAAGGGAAACGTTTCCGACCCTATAATATATATTCTTGATCAGTATGAATAGCGAAGACGATTGAGCCATATCCGTCTGTCTTTCCGTCTGTCCGTATGAACGCTGAGATCTCAGGAACTATAGAGATACAAAGTTAAAGATTAAGCATGAAGATTTTTTAAAGGTCCCTACACAGCGCAAGATTATTACAGTATCCTACCACGCCCACAAATCGCGAAAATACTAAAATCGGTGAAATCTCGGGCTATAAGAGCTAGAAAGTTGAAATTCAGGATGTATAGTTTTGGGATGCCAGCGCATCTTATGGTGGTACCATTATTTCACACCCACTCAGCCACACCAACCTATACGCCCACCAAGCTCAAAAGACGGTTTTCGCATTTTCTAGAAAAGCTGATATCTCGGTAACTATAAAAGATAGAAAGTTCGGAATAAGCATCTAGGTTTTTATTATGCTCCCAATGCGAACTGTTTTTTTCCGATCAAGCCACGCCCACGAATTGTTACGAATGCCTTCGTTTGACCCTACGTAACTTACACAACTTAACCCTACACTGTCTTACACAATTTTAAAATATTCATTTTGCTAGTGGAAATTCACAAGGCGCCACCTATTGTCAGAGAAAGCATGTTGAGTAACTGATAGTGACGTCACTGCCCATGTGAGGCCTTATAACCTTAATTTCTTCATAAATAGCGAAATAATGTTCCGATTTAAAAAATCTTTGGCAAATCGATAGATATTAACAGAAAAAAAATTTATAAGGTCAAACGAAGGCATTCATAATAATATTACAGACGAAACAGTTGTTCGCGGCTTGTAGGCGTAAGAGGGGGCGTGGCGGGATGAGTTGCAGTGCCATCTCTTTAATATGTGTTTTTAGGCTTTCTAGCTTTTATAGGTTTAATTTTTTGGTTTTTGGGTTTTCTGGGCGTTAGGGTGGGCGTGGCTAAATGGGAAAAATTAATTTGCATTTGGGGCATCATAAAAACCTACACGCTTAGTCCGAACTTTCTATCTCTTATAGTTACCGAGATATCAGCTTTTCTAGAAAATGTTAAAACCGTCTTTTGGAGCCTTATGGACGTTTAGGTGGGTATGGCCGGAGAATTATACGGCTGGCATGTAAAGATTATACATTCTGAATTTTAACTTTCTAGCTCTAATAGTTCCTGAGATTCCAGCGATTTTATTTTTTCGCGATTTGTGGGCGTCAGAGTGGGCGTGGCAGGATGCTGTAATAAAATTGGGCTGCGTAGGGACCTGAAGAATCTTTATGGTAAATCTCAACTTTGTATCTCCCATAGTTCCTGAGATCTCAGCGTTTATACGGACAGACAGACAGACAGAGAGGAACGGGTATAATTATTAAAAGTAAATATCATAATGACAAGTTGAAAAAAAAATGTGGGTACTAGCAAAATAAAAATTATAAAGTTAGGGTATGCAATTTCTGTTTTACTTGTAATTAGGCAATAACAAAACCCACAATTATAGTCCTGTGTGTACGGGTCGGTTTTATCGAAGGCATGAAAATGATCCAAAATTAGCCAGAATATAAAAATTTTAAAAACAAGGTTAGGAATTATGATGAATGAAATTTTTTCTTATTTGATATTATTTTTCTGGTTAGGATATTACGTTAGTCACCAATGCCTGATATTAATTCATTTAAATGAAATTCATATTAGAAAGGTTCTTGTTTGTTTGTTTTTGTGGTATGAGGAAGGATGCATAAATTATTTACGTTAAATAGATTATTAAAATTACATTAAAACTAGACAAATTGTTCTCAGTGTATGTACATATTTAATTAAACCAATCACTGCATGTCCATCGGCGAAAGATCGATTTAGGATTGCTGTAAAAGAATTAGTATTTTGTAACACCATTGAATTTTTAAGAACTAACTTTCACACGAGACTAAATATACGATTAATACGATTTAAATAAACTGATGACCAATTGATTTGCGATAGTTTACACGCGAAAAAAAACTTTATATTCTTATGTTCGGTTTCTTTTCACTTCACTGAATGCCTGGTTTTGCCTTTTCTTGAAAATCTCACAATTTTCCAATTTCGCTTAGTTCATATCTTTTCCGTAATTCTAGGATTTACCTAGAAAGGATTTAATTGTAAACTTAAATTTAAAAATAAAGAATGAAAAAATAAAATTAAAGCATATCTATATTGGTAGTAGTTTAGGGGACAAAATGGTGTTTATAAAAAATATTAAAAAAATCGCCGTGGGCTGCTGGTATAGCGGTTTTGATAATTCCTTTTGTGGTCAATATTCCATTGCTGACGGGGTTCAACAGCCAAACGCTTAACGGGACTTGTGCTTCACCGGTTCTGTCCAGATTCCCCTATACCATTACACCGTTAGTCTTCCGGCCACCTATTGTTAATTTTCCGGCACCAAGGGGTTATGTGTGGGATAACGGGATAACGGGATCACGGGATAACGAAATGGGGCTTAGCCGCTTCTGACCGGGGAGCCTCCACCAGGAGGGCTCCCGGCGTGCTTGGTGTGGGCCGCAATGAATCTTTAAAACGGCCACAATAAATACCCTGGATATATTAAGTAAAAACAATCTTAAATATTCAGCTGACCACTTGCGGCGGTATAAACACAAAAAAAATCTAAAAATTCTGTCGGCGCTTCTACTCGTATAGGGCCGCGGCGAACCAAGGGACTTCGATTAGGCTGTCCCTTTCGCACTTCCTTTCGCTAGCGCTCACGTCTGAATCACTAGCGCAAAACCTAGATAAGCGTATGCAGATAAATAAACAATAACCAACACATCCGAATGTTCGGAGACTTACGAGGTTATTGGAATAAAAAAAAACACCTTTGCATACGCCTTTTACACGCCGATAAAAATATTAGCTCGCGTAGAGTAATCTCAAAGTGCGTCTGCACTTCATTAAGGTTACACGAAATGCAAAACAGATGATATTGCAGATTTTCTAAGCCTGCCTGATGGGCAACTCCCAAAGTAAACGCTCCCGCTCTGAATATCGGTTACAAAAAAATATAAAGCCGATATAATTCATTTTTTTTTCTTTATTTATTTTTTTTTGGAAAACAACTCTTCATTCTCCGCTACAGGTGTGGTACGATTGCGCTGCGTAGAGACCTTAAGAATCTGCCTGCTCGAGCTGTTGAATGAGCAGAAAGATGAATCATGGTATAATGAACGAAACCAAAGCCCAATCGTCCCAATGGAAGAGCCAGGCGAGCCAAGACGAACAAAAATCGCCAGCTGCTTAACTACTTGTTACCATTGAAACTTGTACAGATGTTAGGAAGAGTGACCAATATAACAAACAAAAAATCGATAATCGAAAATTTGAATTGCGAAATTAAAGTCACCTTACTTTTGACACCTCGTAGTTCCAGAAGAGATCTCAGCGTTCATAGGGACAGACGGAGGGACGGACAAACGGACATGGCTTAATCGACTTCGCTATTGATACTGATCAAGAATATAAGTAAATAAACATATGGGGTGGTATATTATATTATAATCGGTTATCCCTCGCTGCAGTCAGTGGTGTCGCAGATGCTAGAGAGATGATGGGGTAGTCGTCCCTGGCGGTTGCGGAGGGGGTTGCTTCTCCTTGTAGTTAGTGAGCAATGTTTGGGTCCCTGGCGGTTGCCGAGGGAAATTCCTTCTATGACAAGAATTACGGTGGGAGCACTTGCTCCGTTATCACGGCCCTTGAGGCGCGGTGACCAATTCAATAAAATGATACTATTTAACGGCTATGCCGGAGATTTGAATTTAAAGTGCTCTTTATTGTTTGAGACTCTGACACAAACTGAAACTTAAAGCTAACAAAATGTATTTCATAGCGGCCACGCAAATGTGCAGTGCTCGCCGCTATGTATGGGCATCCGGCCAGACGCTGTGTCAGCAGTTTGGCCAGAGCGAGCTTTTAAATAATCGGACATTGCCGCTGCTCAGATAACTTCAGTTAACTTATATATACTTTATAGGGTCGGAGATGCTTCCTTGTACATGTTACATACTTTTCAACGAATCTAAAATACCGTTTTACTCTACGAGTAACGGGTATAATAAAAATGTAGATGTAATTTAAAATGGAGCCATTTTTGTCAACGGGCGAAATGAAGTTAATGACACCCATTGGTGATATTTAAAACCTTTTAATATTGCCTCTAAAATTAATAATATATCCTACACCAATGTAGAGAATAAGATATTAAAATACATGACCGCTCGAAAATATACAGATTTCTTCATTCAAATATCCGAATATATTATATCAAATGTTTCAGAACTCGCATTCGATATTATTAACATACTAAAAAATTTTATTCAAATAATAAAAATTCAATAACAGTAATATTAATTAGTAATGTGTTTTCGCTGGTTCTGGCACAGATTTATGGGCTAGGATTTCCCCTCACCACCCCAGAGGTCCTTTTAGTCAGTATGGATTTTGGCACAGAAATCATAAACCCATAAATTATAGTTTTTAAAATCAGTGAACGTGTTCAAAGAAGTAATAAAATGTGGTGATATGGAGAACCGATATACGTTCACGGACGTACCATAATAAAATTGTCAAGTGCATAGTCAAGTATAAGTCGATGTTTCAAGTTGTTTATTCAAATTTCAGACTTTTTAGATTTCAGTAAGTAAGGAGAAAAGGTATAGGTATAGATTATAATACATCAGTTTTACAATTAGAATTGATTTTAAAATTGTAAATACTTATATGCATGGATACTCGGTATGTATGTGTGTGCCTGAGTCTGGTATTCTATAAGCTCCTCCCTCCATTGGTTTTCTGAAAGACATGTCCCTTTGCTATCTCTTGGGTGAGTCCTCCTGGGAATTTCCTGTGGAAATTTATGAGATGGATTGGTAGAGTTAGGGATTATTTCCATTTAACAGGTTTATTTAGGGGTGCAGCTCATTCTAAATGTAACTTGGAGTATAGACTATGTAAATTATACTAGTGTTTTTCCATAATTTTTCTAAATATTTAGAGAGGGTCTATATTGAGACCCCCAATTACCGAAATTTTCGCCTTTTTAGGGTAGTAGTGAGCACTTGGGGAAAACGGAATGAATTACGATCGTAATGTAATGATCTTGGACTCCTATGACCTATAACCGAAATATAGGAATTGGAAAGCATTTTGTCTGAATTCTCTGGATCTGCGGATGCTGCTCTAAGACATAAGACTGTTTGTAGCGGAAAAGTCTTCAGGCCGCCGGAATTACACAAGCGAACTCTGGAGTTTACCCAATACCGCAAGCAGCTTGAGGTTCCGTTCGTCGTGTATGCCGACTTTGAATGTGTACTGGAGACCAGAAATATTGATGTAATCCCAAAATTATTCAATTTAAACTCTCATATACCAAAAGCTTATGCTTATTATATAATATTAAGTGTGCCTTTTATTCCAAGTTAGATAAATTTGCAATAAAAACAGGTAGTATCGCAGGATTAATTAATTGTCATATTTGTAAAAAAATATTATTAAATGATAGAGTTAGGGATCATTGCCATTTAACAGGCTCATTTAAGCTCATTCTAAATGTAACTTGTATAGCAGGGTTTTTCAATAATTTTTCTAAATATGATTGTCATTTATTTATTGAAGACTTGGCTAATATTCCTGATAGTATCAATGCAATCCCAGTAAAATAAAGAACAATATATTTCGGTGTCCAAAACCATAAAAACTTCAAATGGAACTAATTTTGATAATCTTGACTAATTCAGATTTATGCCATTAAGTTTAGACACCCTTGCTTGTAACTTAATTGATGATCAGTTAAGTACAGTAAAAACATTTTTTAAAAATGAAAAAGATTTAGCCAGTCGACTTGAAGAAACTTCCCTACCATCAAGAGCAGCATTCTATAGTACCTTGAAAATTAATGCTCCCAAGATGATTATGAACATGCACATAATGTCTGGTCACAATTTTCTTGTTCAAGTCTAAAGGATTATCTAGAGTTGTATTTAAAAACTGATGTTTTCCTATTGACTGATATATTTGAAAATTTTAGACAAATATGTTTACAAATTTATTCATTACACCCTCAGTTGCTCAGTCTTTTACTACACTAGGTCTATCTTGGGCAGCCATGTTAAAGACCACAAATATTCAACTAGAGTTATTAGTAGATATCGATATGTATAGATTTATTCAAAATAGCATTCGAGGGGGCTTAGTACAATGTTGCCATAGATATACAAAGGCAAATAACAAATACTTAACAGATTAACAGATTTTGATCCAACAAAGGAATCATCATTTTTAATGTATTTGGATGCAAACAATTTATATGGTAGGGCAATGTCACAACCTCTTCCATATAAAGGGTTTGAATGGTTGTCCCCTAATGACTTAAAAAATTTTGATATACATAACATATCTATTGATAGTGGGTACGGATATTTTTTGGAAGTAGGCCTAATTTACCCCTATCGCCTTCATGATACACATAATGATCTTCCGTTTTGTCCATCTTAAGAGGATAAAGTTAACAAATTAATAGCTGACCTCGGGAACAAAAAAATTACTTAATCCATTATATAAATTTGCAGCAATGCATACAAAATAAGTTAATATTAGAAAAAGATTTATAGCGAGGTTCGCTTTTTACAAAAACCTTGGCTAAAGACTTAAATTGACTTAAATATTTACACTGACAGAATGCTAACAAAAAAGATTTTTTTAAATTAATGAACTACTCGGATTATGGGAAAACTATGGAAAATCCTCAAAAACGTGTAGAGGTTAAATTGGTTACTACATGGGAATCTACAGATGTTCATAAAGTTTTCTGTATTGGACTTATCAAAGTGGAAAATGTATGATTTTCATTACCAATACATGAAACCCAAGTTTCAAGAAAGTTCAGTTTAGTTTTAAATTATATGGATATAGATTCATTCATCTATACTATAAAAACGGACGATTTTTATAAGGATATTCGTGGTGATATTGAATCAAAATTTGATACATCCGATTATTTAGATTGAAGAATTGATTATATATAATTCTGAACAAGTTAATAAAAAGAGGTTAGGATATTTTAAAGATTGGAAATGTTTTATTTTGATCGAAATTGTGGTAAATATAAGTAAAACAAAATAAATTGTAAAAAACATATATTATTTTATTAAAATTGTTGGTATACACATTATAAACTTGTACATTTATACATATGTAAATATATTTATTAAATTTAATTACATGTTATAATATATATATATATATATTTGTACTATACAATTTCATCTTTATTTACCCAGCTGGCTTCGTCCATTGGAAAGCCAAGCCATTTTATCAAAACTTTATCACCTCTTCGCTTTAAAATTTTCTCAACTAGAAATGTGTTCGGGAATTCAGTCTTTTTGAGTTCTTCTTTATAAAACCCACCCTGAATCGGATTACCTTTATAATCTTCAAGTAAGTATGTTTTGGGGAATGTATTATTGACTTTTCTAATTTTAAAGATTTCTGTTGTATAATTCGGTGTATACCCTTTTTTAAACACATGTTTATACTTGCTGATACGAAGGTGATCGGCATTTCGTAGTTTATTCTCAACATATATCTTTCTGTGATTATATGAGTCTTGTAATATTTGTTTTTCATTAGTCGTGTTGACACTGATTGGGCTCATTTTTATGGTTCTATGTACCCTATTATTGTAATCAAATATTAACTTTTTGTAAATATCTATCCACTTATATTTCCCATTGAAATTAAACTCACGCCGCATTGACTCTTTGAGTGTTCTATTAAAACGCTCGACAATTGATGCCATAGGAGTGCTGAACTTCGAATTATGGTTAGTGCAACTCATTTACAATTGCTCGTTTAATCATATTCTTCGAATTGGTGCATAGGCTACACCTTCTATTTCAATTGTTGTCTTCTTTGGTATCGCTGTCGGTTTTGTTACATACTTAAAAATATAGTCCTCAATAACTTTTATCCTTTTCAAGAACTTTTTCAAACATTTGATCAGTACTGTCTGCTCTCTTGTTATAGACTTCTATTTTATTTTCAAGATTTGATATTTTTTTAAGTCGACGATTAATATGTTGACTTTCAAGTTTTTTAGGTCTTCCCCCAACTTTCTGACACACCATTGTATATTGTTTTGTGGTCATCTAAGGGTTTAATAGCGTTTTTAACTTTTATTTTGAGCGTTAACCATCAGTATCAATTAAAAAAGTTTCATTTAATTTAATACCTCTTTTTAAATGATCTGATCGCTCCCTATCATTAGAAAAATGTCCAAACTTGAACAACATGATGATTATAAATAAAAACCTTTTTTGTGTTTAATATATATACTCTAATTAAACAATAATTCCCTCCTCTCACAGTTCCTCTACTATTGAGAAAATCTCATTATTGTAATTGTTGTTACCCGCTGTTTTTGACGCCACTAAAATTTGTAACCGTTCGACTAGTTCATTTACATCATTCCAATATATATAATTTGGTTTTGATCCCTCCAGAGTCATATAACAGAAACCAGTTTTCGTACGAAGTGGAGTTGATGTTGTAGGACTTTCATTATCGTTTATTATTTTTTTTAATAATTTTAGTATATTTAAATGCGCGGGAACCTCTAGTTCGATTATTCACGTTATAACCTAATCTGTGAACATTTGTTTCCAATATAATATTTGTATATGTTTTTAAATCATGATCATTTTAATTTTGGGGGTGTTTATGAAATATAAGAGAGTACAGACCAGGAGTTAGCTCGCAACTCATTCCACTAGACAAATGAATCTTATTATCTATAATTTTTAGTTCACTATTCCCTAATGTTAATACATTACCTTAACTTTTTTTAAGTCCGTAAGCCTTGTCCAATATATTTTCCCGACTCAAATGACTGATATTAAAATCATAATTTTTATTATCTATCTCGTCTTCTATATTTATATCTTCCCTCATTTCATTTTCTTTTGTAGGCATTGATATAGCTTCCGGCTCACTCCCTTTGTCCACATCATCATTATATGTTTCACCTTTCTTTCCTTTTTTAAAAATATTTGTTTGTGAAAAGAAATCATTAAACGAATCACTATCATTCATAGATCGGTATTGAGATAAGTTTCGTTTTGTGTGATGTTGTCTCCCATTGGTTGTATAGTACAGATCATCGACATCTGTCATATCATTCTCATACTTTTCATTTTCGTATAATTCACGTTTAACCTTGGCTCCTACATTTGTTTTTAAAAATGTTTGCCTTTTATTTTCGTTAACAAGTTCATGTAAAGGTTCTGTATTAGGTATAAATGTTTCCTCCAACAATAACACTTTGATTCTTTACATGTTTTAGGTCATCAAACTTTCTCTTCAAGGCAGATCTCGCTTTTGTGAACTGAGCTAACACATTCATTATTGAAACCTGCATAAATTTAGATAAAGTAAATTTTAAAAATTTATATAATCTTTATGTAATCACTCTTCCGTTACTCGATCTATACTGTTTACTGGAAACTAAACTTCTAATATTTATATCCACCCATCCAGCCAACGATAAAAAATAATAAATGTATTGTGTATATATATTTTAAAATTGTATTTATTCGACGTAATATAAAATATTGGTTTTTTATTATTATTTATTTATTTTTTTATATTTTATTTACTTCTTTCTAAAAATAAATTATCATTCTTTTTATGAATATTAAAATTGTCCCATCAACCATTTCCGCAATAAATTCCTCCCGAAGATGTGTATACCTTTCCGGGGTGTATAGAAAGTAATCCTCCAACTACAGAACAAGGGATTTTCCAATCTTCGTCCTTTTACACTCCGCCTTGAAGATGGGGAACATTACATTTTCAGGCATCCTTGCCTTTGACAAAATAGATTTCTTATTACATCTATTGAATTCCTGAGTTACCGTCTGAAGCCTAATTCGTTTTGCATTATGTTCAACATCGATTAGTATGCTGTTTCTGTGGTATCATCATTTTCATCGTTCTTCTCGTTGAAAAAGCAAACCAAACTTGTCGGATTAACAGGTGTGTTCCTATTATCCTCGTCGGCAGGATCGAATTCGACTTCTGCAGTCTCCTCGTTCTTATAGTTGTTGTTCTCCATGTTCATTTTATTATATATATTGCTTTTTGCTGTTTAGCAGTTGTTTTTTATTGTTTAGCAGTTGTTTTTTGTTGTTTAGCAGTTGGTTTTTGTTGTTTAGCAGTTGCTTTTTATTGGTCGGCAGTGGTTTAGCAGTAGTTTAGCAGTTGTTTTTTTTTTGTTCTTTGTCAGTTATTTTTTTGTTCACTTGTACAACAGCTGTTGAATGTAAAGTCGAAACTTGGACTGTGACTTTTGAAGTAGGCAGCCCCGATTTTTGTACCATCCAGAAGTCACACATACAAACGTATATACGACACATTTTTTTCACCCTCCCTCCACGTCCTAAGTGTAAGCCAATAAAAACGATGGGTAATTGACTCACTCCAATGACAAAGGAAAGTAGAAATGAAAGACATAAATGACCACAGTTGTATGTATCAATATGTTGAACTCTCTCGCAGTTGTATTGTATTTGTTTTCCAAAATACTTGTAGATTTCCGAAACTATCAAAATAATGTATATCATTTTTATTTTTGTTATATGCGACCCAATGTGTACCACTTGATTGTGAATCATCTAGGTTTACTATACCACATTTTCGAATTCTTGGAGAGCGTGGAAGTAAATCCCTCATATATACTCCTCGAAAATTTGGTATATATTTTTGAGAAAAAGTTGAAATGTCTATATTTGAAATTGGTCTATTGGGTAGCTGACATATTAGTTTTTTCGCTTCTTAATACCATATCCCTTACTATATGGCTTTAGGTAGAATCCATAACCTGTTCTATACGGTTTGAGATATAACCCTTCTCCTACAGCAACACTTTCAATTTTTCTATTATGTCGTTTCTTTTCCTCCATATCCACTTTCGCCATTCTAGCGTTGTTTATTGTTTTTGCAATTGCTGCACTTCCACTAGCTAAACTACCGAGGGCACTTAGAACAGTCAAAATAGTTACGATTGGTAAAAAACCACCAGTTTTGGGTACATTAATTATTCTTGGTACTTTCACGTTTTTCTTTGAACCCATTGTCGATTGAACTGATTTTCGGGGAATTTTAATTGCACTCATAATGTCCAATTGCTTTTGTTTTTTAATGTTCTAGTAGCAGCGTTAATAACAGTCGACAGATTCGCTATCTTTACTTTTTTCCTCGTCTTCTTCCCTTTACATTTATTTTTTGTTTTTGATATCCCCATTCCAAATTTTTTCTTTGCTTTCATAATGTTGGTCACCAAATATGCTGCTGCTTTTTCACCAAGAGTACTGTCTGGTGCTTTTACACGTGACCAAGCTTTGTCAATTAATATAGAGTCTGCAATGTGACGTTCAAGTAAATCCTTTTTATGGGAATATGCTATATCATGTTCCTTACAGGCCTCATCCAGTTTATTTATTCCTTGATCACCTCGTTTTAAACGTTTTTCTAACTGTGTACCCGGCCCACCAAATTAGCTTGTAGCTTGTGAAAAACAAGACAACATAAGATCTTATTTTTGTATGGGTCGTCATAAGAATATTGATTCCTTTTATTTATGTCAAACATATACCCATATACCTACACACTTGATTCGTGATAATGCAAACTTTATAATAATGTTTAAACAAGATGATTTAAATATGCGACATATATGTAGAGATCATATTAACACATATATGGAGTACGACACATTCGTGGAAATTTGTAATAAATGTTGGGAGGATAAATTTGGATTCTTGCTTATAAGTAAAGATAACAATATGGATAATGGAAGATATAGAAAAGGTTTTGATCAATTAATTTTGATTTAAAAAAGTTATTGAATTTGGTATAAAACTAGATTAAAAATAAACATTTCCACAGTTTAACAACAGATTTCATTATGTCTAGATCAGTGACCTTGTCCTTGAATGGAAATAGTTCTGTTATAAATACAAACTATTTTCTGCCAATCGAATTGGATGGACGTTTTGCGTTTGCATTAATTGATTTTAATATATACAATTCAATCCCAAATATAGACGAAAAAAACAATCTCTTCCATATTGGAACTAATGTAATCACCATTTCTACTGGATCCTATGAACTAAATGATATAACTGATTATATTTATAAAAAACTTAATGATTATGGTATTGAAAAATCTTTTAAAATTAAAAGCAATAACAATACTCTTCAAGTGGAAATAACCCGTACTCGGGAGCCGGTCTACTTTAATAAGAAAAGATCAATTGGCCAACTTTTTGGTTTTGATAAAAGAGTTTTAGAGCCTCACCCAACAAAAACATATCTATCGGATCAGACTTTTAATATTTTAAAAATTAATACTCTTCGTTTGGAGTGTAACATAATTAGTGGTTCATATGTAGATAATACACCTAATCATACGTTACATGATTTCGGTATTAATGTTCCTCCTGGCTATAAAATGAATGTGACACCACATAATCTTATTTACTTGCCAATCAACTGTTATGAAATAAGCACACTCTTCATACGCATCGTTGATCAAAACGAAGATTTGGAAAATTTAGGTGGTGAAAACGTTTCGATTCGGTTGCTTATTCGCATGATAGAATGATTATTTTTAATAAAAGTCCTGGTTCATACACTCAACCAACCATTACTAATTGTAAAACTATAGAAAGAGGATCTACTCAAAAAAGAAGTTCACTTACTTTAAAAAATAAATTATTTTTAAAGTCTCTAGGCTTCAAAGTTAAAACAAAGTTAAAAATGAACGAAATTTTAAATATTCGAGAAAAAGTTTACTCGGATGAGAGTATTTCGAAAAAAGAGTTTCATACCTATTCGTCGTATAATCAAACATTTAAACCAAACGATGAAATTCGAATTACTATCCAAATGTTGGTGTAATGTTGGCTCTGCCGGTGTAATGTTGGCTCTGCTGGTCCTGGCTCTGCCGGTATGGTCGCGCTATGAGCGCGATATGCCCAAAGCGTGGTGATGTTGCGGTGTGATTGGTGTGATGTGACGGGTGTGATGTGACGGGTGTGATGTTGCGGGCGTGATGTTGATGTGTGTGATGTTGACGGGTGTGATGTTGCGGGCGTGATGTTGTCGGGTGTGATGTTGACTGGCGGGGAAGCCTAAGCTGTGTATGTACAAGTGCCCTTCGTGGGTCTTAATTAACTTAAGTCTAATTGCCCTCCCTGGGTCTAAACTAACTTAAATCTGGGTGCCCTCCGTGGGTCTTAGTTATTCCTTAAATTAACCTAAATTCTAACTTACGGACTACTCTTAACTACATATCTTTATACCTAGGGGCTGCTAGGCCGCGTGAGGGTTACCTCACATCTGTAATCTGCATCTGCATCTAGTGGAAATCAAAAGCATCACCTTTTGTCAGAAAATCATGTTGAGTAACTTTGGTAAATCGATAGATATTTACTAAATTATGTTATACAAGGTAATACACTATAATATTATGGACGCCACAGTTTTCCGCGGGTTGTGGGCGTAAGAGTGAGCGTGGCTAGATGGGAATTCGCATTTGCGGCATCATAAAAACCTACATGCTTATTCCAAACATACTATCACTTATAGTTATCGAGATATCAGCATTTCCATAAAATGTGAAAACCGTCTTTCGGGCTTGGTGGGTATAAGAGTGGGTGTGGCCAGATAATGGTACTACCATAAGATGCGCTGGCATCTCAAGACTTATTCTCAACATTCTAGCTGCGTAGGGACCGCTGTGAGCTTCTGTTAGCTGTAAGAATATTCCCTGGAGTCAGCTCATTTTCATATGCTGAATAAAGAGCACAAGCTTATTAACTGAATAACTACGGCAACTGCCCTTAAACAATTTATTATTCCAACACTCACCTTTTCATCGTAATCATCCTAATTCGTCGTTAGATGACAAAATCCAGCCGACCACCTACACGGAGACGGCTGCAAGGGAATCTCTCAGAAGGAAAATACTCACCGAATGAAGGTGAGAAATAGATTAATTTACATATACTTTATAGGATCGGAAAAGCATCATTCTACCTGTTTCATACTTTTCAACGAATCAAGTACACTCTTTTACTCTATGAGTAACATAGTATACTAAATATTACATTAAGTCATGCAATGGAATTAACAGTGATGTCGGCGCTGACGTCGCTGCTGCTGTTATCGCTTTCGGTCTTCGCCGTTGGTATATTGGTATTGGTATATTTTTTAAGTGACTTATATTCCTAGTCAAACGTCTGCCATCTATAGACACAATTGCTATGTTCGCTCTATAACATCGTTTTCGATAGAGTCAAAATTTTTTTTTTATTTTTGTTTCGATATGATATTTTTAATCATTTCAGTAGAGATCTTTTCTTATTCTCATCCTCATCTTTTGCCTGAGGCCAGTGAGGCGGAGTTCTGATCTGTTCTATACCACAAACCTGCAATAGTTGAATAATTTAATAACAGGTTTTATAAATTTAAAATTGGTGAAATGCCGGTTTTTTAATTTAACTTCGGAATCGAGCTCCTCTGCGGTCAAGAGGTCGTTGCCGACCGTCCAACAGCTGCTTTGCAGACTTCTCAACTGCTTCCCATAGACCGCCGAAGTGAGTTTACAGGCCAATTACTTTCTGAGTCGAGTAAAAACGATGGCCCAGCGAACCAGATGGACCTGACGAGGTCTTCAACGTCACATCCTCGAGACACTATATCCGCTGGGCTTACTTTCGTAGGGATGTGTCGCCACATTGTTTTCTCCGACCACTCTTGGATTTCCGTTACTCGGTTCGAGTGGAAAACGGACAACGACGAGTGATGGGATTTAATCCAATGCAAAGTGATCTTGGAGTCAGTCCGTACACGATTAAGAAAATCTGCTAAAAGGTGAGCTGCAAGAGCTCACGGCGAGACAAAGTTTTCGTCTTCAGGGGAGCTACTTTTAATTTGGCTGTCAGTAATGACACATTTAAACCTTAAGCAGTTTGAGTACAAGCATAGATACACGCTCCATATGCTCGCATGGAAGCGTCAGCAAAACCGTGTATCTCAATCGGGACCTGCGGATCAGGCATCAAATAAAAATTGAAAGTAATTTTTGCCAGGTAACCAAACCACTCCAATAATGGCATAACAGGGCTATTAGATGCGGAGATCTCTGGGCAGTTTAAAAACCACATTTCCATTTCAAAACCTGCCTCTTGCAAAACCAGAGATACTTCATCATGAAGGCTTTGCAGGTTCTCAACGCTTCCGGCGCCTGTCAACAGATCGTCACATAGAAATCTTTCTGAATGACCTTCGCAGCATTTGGATACTTAGCTTACGCATTCCCTCCAAGCTGATCGCCATAAACGGAGCTGGCGAAGTTCCATATGTTACGGCATTCAACTTGAAGATCTTCAGAGACTCAGAAGGATCTCGCCTCCAGCTTCGTCGACCATCACTTGGCTGTACATCTTTTTAATTTCCGCTGCAAGAGCAAACTTGTGCATTCTGAACCGAAGCAGCGTAGAATAAAGCTCTTCTTGTATAGTGGGGCCTGCAATCAAGATGTCATTCAACGCAACCTGCGTCGAGGTGCGGCTTGAAGCATCGAATTCCATTCTCAACTTGGTTGAGTTGCTTTGTGACCGCAGCACGCATTAGTGCGGAATGAAATAGTGTGGGCCATCTGGAATTTTATCATATTCCTCCATGAAATCCAGACACATTTTCTATAACGAAGGATCTTTTGACAATCTCCTGTCAAGCTACTGTTATTGGGTCAGATTTTTTTGAGTATTTTTCTCAAAGTGTTGTTCACAAAGTTACTGCTCAGGAGTATGGACTTTAGCCTTAGGCGGCAAATCCTCCACAGAAAAAAATTTCTGCAGGGTGGTGTTAATTGACTCCAACGCTTCTTCCTGACAGCTGAGATGTACCGAATTTTCTGCCTTTATTTTGTTTTCCGCGGCACATCTCTCTGCCACTATCCAGCCGAGAACGGATTTTTTTTTAAATGGGAAGTTCAGGCCCCTGCTTTATCTGGCCAATTTTTTGGGGCTTAAAAAAGAATGGATTTGTCAATTGAATGTTTTTAGGTACCCTCCACCCGCTGGTGTGAACCGCTTGATCCGGATTATAACCAGAAATATTAAAAAAAAAATATAAACATAAAAATCGGACGACAACTGACTGGCTCCTAGTTTCACCAATGCCCCGCACGCTCATACCCAAGTCCTCTCTTTTAATTTGTAGTCTCTGACTACAAACTATCGCCATCTTTCGTTAATACGCCGATACAGTCGCATGCAAAACATGCGAAGTGGATGGTGACTCTTGCGTGAGCGCGGGCTGAGGAGAAGGCGACAACGCGAGATTTGTATTAGCAGAGTATCTGTGCGACGATGTGTGATTTGCACACCCTGAACCTGTTCGACTTGCATTTTTTAACCGTGTGAACCTTGCGAAGGCAGTTAATGATTAAGGTAACTTTTTTAGAAAAATCTAACCTTTGCTCCACGTTTAGGGAAGCGAAAGAAGAGCAATTTCCTATTTGATGCTCTGCCGAGGTGCAAAACACACATAAGGCAGGGTCGTCCCTGGCCCAACGAAAACGACCAACGAAAAACTTTTATTTCCACCCTTCTTCGGGAACGTATTGCTAGGCTGAACATTTTTGGGCTTGGAAGCCTCTTCGGCGACCATGTGCTGGTATCGCCTATCCAAAGCCGTCTCACACTCGCTCCAAAGGGGAAGCGAAGTATAGTCCAACTGTTCTTCCAACTTTCTCTTTGTTCATGCATCGACTTTGCTCATTATTAAATGGATGAGGAGAATGAAAAAGAGCTCTGACTGTGTCGATCAGGTTTCTAAAGGCTGTAGCTGATGGCTGGGACATTTTCGGCAGATTGAAAAGTGTCGATATATTGTCGAAGTAAATCAGACAATCATTATCGTACACCCGCTCCAGGCTAGCCAGGGCTTGGGGTAAGTGACTTAGAACGCCCTGACTATGCCTAAAGCGTCGCCAGCCAGACACGATATTAAATAATTAAATTTTTCAATATCGTGCAGAGTGTCATGTTTGTCGACAAATGTTTCGAAAAGGCTTATAAAACTTTTAAATTTGGAGTGCTTTCCGCTGAAGGTTGGAAGAGCAACGCTGGGCAAACGGGAAGTGCGCTTTACCGGCGGAGCAGCATCATCGGCGCTCATACGCCTGCCTTTGCTTATTAGCGAAATCAGTAATGATATTATCAACCTCTGCATATATTGCTTCGATTTGATTCTGACTCAAAGAAGCATTTTCAATATGCGAATTTAAAATTTCTAATCGACATTATAATTCTGCTGGATTTAGGCATAGTCGACCCTCTTGTAAATACTGCTGTGTTCCGGATATACTCCTCATTATTCCAGCTCGTTTACTTTTAAGCGCTTCGATATCTTTGCTCGCCATGTTATTGTTTATTAAAATTTTTCAAGGATCGAAGAGTGTGATAAAAAATTTATTTTAATTCGGAAAAATAATAAAATAAAAAATAAAAAGACTCGTATATTCCGAACGTAGCCGGGGACTTGTCGATGAATTTTCGAAACAAAAAATTTATATATTATTGGTTAATTTCTTCGGCACTAATACGCCGCACGCAGAAAATTTAAAGGGTAGTTCAAGCTCAGCCAAAATACCGTAAACCCTGCGAAAAACAACAACAACGCTTAATTTTGTCAAACGACCGAAACGAAATTGCAAAGAGAGATCGAAAGAACTTTCAGCGATATCAGTGCGAGAGTGAGTATGTGTGGTATTCGGCCGGTGGCTCTCTTCTTTATCTGTAACGACACTTAGCGGAAAATGATGCACAAAATGTTACTCAATTATCTTCGAGCAACAAGTTACAGAAAAAAACGAATACGAAATAAATCACTTTTTACCGTCTTTGTGCTCACTACGATATGATGCGGAATTAAAACACAATTTGGGTCAACGACGAAATTAAATTTAAGACTCAAAGCGGTTAACTTTTATATCTTAATATTTATTGACAGGTATAATAAATATAAAATAATTTGTTAGTGCATGCGAATTTTTATTTGTGTTAAATCATGTGTTAAATGCTCATTACCTACCGATTTTACACGAATGCAAAAAGTTGAAAGATGGTCCGAAATGATTTAGAAAAACGGATTAGCTTTCAACTTTAAACATTCTATACCTGCAAAGCCTATTCGGTCCGATAACAACTTCCCTCTTTGGCTCCATGTATCGATTTTTTGATCAGGCGCCGCCAGAAGCCTGACTGCTGATGAATTTCGACCGACGCGGAGGCTTATTAAACACTTGTTTATTTTTCTTTAAAGCGCTTAAAAAAACAAATTTAAAATTTGTGAAATGCAGGTTTTTAGTTAACTTCGGAATCGAATTTATTGCTACGAAAGGGCACGTCACGTGCGAACGAAAGGGAGTTTCAATGTTAACTAATTTATTCGACTTAATTTATCTTATGCTGTGGACAGAGATAAAGACAAAACGTGAGATAGGGAGTGCGGGGGCCGAATTCGCCTGAGCGAAAAGCTTTACTGGGTCCCGCTCCCCTCTTTACACAGAAAGACCGGACATTCAACGATTAATATTCTTTAAGCTCAATGCTGATATACTCTAGTCCATTGTCAGTCCGCAGGTATTTTGGAAAGACAAGTCTGCAGAAAATTTCTTTCATTGTATCGAAATGGGTGCTGAAGTTATAGAGCTAGAAACTTACACTCCATGTACCGCGAGTAATAATCAACGAAGATGAGTAAGAATTGGCCATTTGGCAAAGAACCTAACAAATCGGACGCCACGCATATCCACGGACCCGTTGGAAATGGTGTTCACTCATCGGCTCTGGATGGTTTGGTTGCGAAACTAAAAGGCAATCCGAGCAGGACTTAAATAACTTTTCAGCCGCACGATCTATGCCACTAAAACTTGGAGCGTAGAAGCGCTTCAATGCGGATTCGCCTGGATGACCTTCATGGGCTAGCTCTAGCATCATCTCAGTAAGCTGTTTTCGTGGAAAGCTCGAATCGGAATAGGTAGAGGTTATTTAATGAGGCGAAAGTCCACGTCTTGCAAACAGGTAATGGGATCCATTTGTTAGTTTCTTCGTTAAGGTTTCTTTTCTGTGCTATCTGAGATATGCTCATTGACATAGGGATTGAGCTCTCCAGTACACGGAAAACGCTATATTCGGCTCCTGACCCGAAATCCTTTGTCGATGGTATGTTACACAGACGAGACATAGCGTTCTCTTCCTCTCAGAAACCACCTTTCGATGCGCTTCTTTCATTGAATTTTAGCTATACTGCTCCCAGCTCCACAAGGGTTGCATCACCATGTTCGATATTTTATATTAAAAAATGATAAGTCTTGGTATTTCAGCCAGGCGAATTTTTAAATCGTTTTACGCCTTTTTCTTTGGGGCCTCAGACAAATTTTGTGCGACTGGCGAAATACGGAATAAGCTTCCCTACCAAACCTTGGAAGGTTCTCGTATCCTTCTTATTTCTCGGGCCTAGAAATTAAGAGATAACGTCCACTTTTCGGGATCGAGACTAATTCCCTTGGCGATTAAATATGACCAATGAATTTTTTTTCCACACTTTGCTATTTATTTATTGTATCTTCTCCCTTTGGAGACTAACAATAAATGTTTCAAATCTTAAACTAATTAATCTAACTAACAGTCATATGACTGATATTGTGCTATAGGGGGCCCAAAAGTTATTGCTGACTTGGCAGGTCCTTGCGTTGTAGACGGGTTCGGCTGGGAACCCAAGTCAAGATTGTTGCGAGGCGATAGGGGTGCAAAGAGAGTTTGTCTTTGTAGGACCCTTTTTGTTTGTCTATTTCACCTTTAACGGTAAGAATGCCTAGGTCACTGTGGATGTTTTGATTGCGAATATACCATGGTGCCTCAGTGATAATTCGGAGGGTTTTCGATTGATCGCGCTGTATTATGTCCGCGTTGGAGCTGCTGGCGTTCCCCCATAGCTGGGAGCCATATGTCCAAATGGGTTTGAGAGTGGAGTTGTAAAGCACAGCCTTGTTGTCTAGACGCAGGGGCCAACGAGCGTGGAAGTGGAGGCTGTTGGCTTTTAGTTTTAGATGTACTTTCTTGCATTCGATGTGTCTTCTCAAGATTCAATTTGTGGTAGGATAAAGGAACCAGTGGCAAGGTTCGGCTGAAAGACGATTCTGAGATGTAAGGCAAACGTTTCGGCTCTATCCTCGTCGCTGCGGACCCAGCTGCCAGATGAATTTCTTATCGGGGTGGCAGGGAAGTTGACCGAATTGTGGTAGTCTCCATAAGCTACACAGACTGTTTGAAGTGAACAGTATGCCCTGGTGTGTCCAAACTCCTGACAGTTTGTGCATTGCACTAGGTCTTTTTTTTATGTGGCTCTTCTTCGGTGCAATAAGTATTGTAGATTATAGATGGGGTGCATTTCATTTTTCTTCAGGACTCTGCTGTCTGTCTCGAGCTGGACCCTAAAGAGTGGATGCGGCTCTTTTTTCCTGTTTACAATGTTACTGAGGTTCTTTGCAGAGAACCCTTTTTCCTTAAAAGCATCGATAACTTCCTTAGCGATTACGTCGGGCTCGATTCCTTTTAGTATTTGGATACAGCTCGCAAATTTTCTTCGGATTTGGTCTGAAGCTTGGTTTCATGGATATCCCCTTTTGTGACCGGAACAACATGAAAGTTTCCGTCTCCAGTCAGCGCAAAAATTTTGTTTACCAGGGCGTTCGAGATTTTCTCCCTAATGTAAATTGGTGTTGGCTTAGGTTTCGGTTGGGTCTGTTCTTGTCCATTTTCTGATAGGACCGCAAATCTATTGCTGTTAGATCTCCCGGGTAATATTTTTTCTATTTGGACACGGTTTATTTTTGAATAGTACCTACCGCAGTGCTCTGCCTGCTGAGCTTGCTGAATTTTGTTTTGGTCTTGATTTCATTTCGTAGCTGTAGCTGTGGTTGTTGTTGGTTCAGCTTGCAATGACGAAATTGGCTGGAGAGCCGACGACGTCGTAGACGCAGTTGTTGTTGTAATTGCAGAAACGGTAGTTACCGATGGTACCGTGGAAGAGGTTGCCCAAGCTGACGTGAGTGCGTTGGTTGTTCAGAGGGTATTGTGAACTCCAAGACTGAGTAAAGGCAATGCTGTTTGGGGTTAGGAATCGGGGCGACAGAGAGCGGACAGACGAAAAGTAAGCGTTGTTCTGAGCAACAGAGAGTCGCCGCTCGTCTTGTTACAGTTGTTGCCTTTTGCGGCTTTGTGCCGTTGGTTTACCGGATGCACTAATTATTGGCTTGGTTGCTGGCATTTGTTGAGTTTTCGTTTTGATTTTATATGATTTGGATATTAGATTTTGTCTTTATATGATCAAAAAATCATGATATCGTCTATTTAATAGGGAACATTGTGACCAACCACTGGCTCTAATATGTCACTGCTTAGAGCCTCCTATAGTTTAGACAGTACCTTAGCTTCAATGGCAGCAGGTATGCGTTTAAGGGTCAATTAATAATCTGACTTTTACTCCTTTCCAGTGTGGAAATGGCGTAATGCACTCATGTCAGCTAACCTGTAACCCCAATGCCAGGACGTTCAATTTAATAGCTGTTTTACGGCCCAATAACTATTGTTTTCCATTTTCAATTACATAATATGAAGCAGTGATCTATTTACCTTAGCCTGTTGGGAGCCTGTTGCACACCTCCCAAGTGAAGCAATTTATTTCGTTTTTTTTTTGGTTTTTCTTCTACATCGATATATATCTTAAATGCGCGGACCCATCTTTCTCACTCGGGTAGTATCAATAATTGTTCAATGCTTTCACACAGAAAAACTTTAATTATATTTTTACGCAATTTAATTTTTATGCAAATTCTGAAAATGAATTGAAAACAAAATTTTATTTATTCATCATCTTGGCAAACTTTCTCTGACTATGTTAGTTTATTAAATGGCTAACTGCCTCTGACTCTATCAGCTTATTAAATGGCTAACTGACTCTGACTCTATCAGCTTATTATAAGGCAAATGGCCTATAATTTTATCAGCTTCCTATAAGGCTAACTGCCTGTGTACAACAGATTATTTCTCTCTTTTAACAGAATATTTCTTCAAATTACAACGTACTGCTACACAATTAAGCATTTTTTTCATTTCCTTTTTTTTGAGTTATCGCTCTGTATTATAATACTTCTTTTGACCTGCAAGTAACTGTTACTCAGTCGCTCTCTTAGTTAGGCTTATGTGTTTTTAAATCGTGATAAATTCGCTCTTGTTCTCTCTCTCTCTTTCTTTGATGTTGCTCTTACGCTCACTATCTTGATCTCTTTTACACATCATTGTTTATCTTACTCCTCTCATATGTTGGCGGCGGTAGAACACAAGAAGAGCATAAGAACAAGTAGAACACAAGATGAGAAAGAAAGAAACAAAACGGCATATGCAAATTAATTTTCCCTCTAGTGAATATGATACAAAAATTTATTTATATTTTCGTAATGGCCTATTCACTCTTTTAAATTTTCAAAGCGTCGAACTTATTCTATTCACGGTTTTTAACTTAAACTCGATTTATTCATCTGCTGAATTCGGTATTCAAAAAAGGGCTGATTCCCTCGAGTTCAATGATCAATTATCAAACCTTGGGTTAAGAAATTTATCCCGAAAATTGATAAAGAGAATGACTCAAGAGAGTCGGAAAATAGGATGATGCAATTTGCTTATTAATTACATGGGGGGACTTCACTTGGGGCTTAAGAAATGTATCCCTAAAATTAAATAAGAGAATGACTCAGAGCCAATATTACAAACTTCTTTTGGATGGGTTCTATACGACACTGGCGAACCCAGTCCAATTTACATGAGCCATTTATCTGTGATAAAAAGGATTAAACCCAAGGGTTAAGTTTGGTTTGGTCTTTATTTGGAAGGAGCAGCTGAGGTGCCGCTCCAACGATCAAAATGTCTCTGTTCTTTTACAATATTTCTTAAGTCTAAGTAAGGCTAAGTCTCGTAGCTGCGCTGCTCGCAGGCGGCGGCAGAGAGACGGCTATGTACTTATGTATAATGGAATATAATAATATACGTTGTTATGCGCTCTCAAGTGGAGGCGCGAGGGGTATGCATATGCTGACCGTTTGTTACGATTATGCTGTGCGGGCTAAGCCAGAACGATCGGTTCGTATTTCGGCCACTTAGGGTTTATGACCGGAACTTTGGATTATGTAAACACTGCAACAAAGTGTTACAGTGCGCACCCTTTAAGTACTCTCGGTACAGTGGGTATTCAATATAAGTGCATACTACATCTCCCTCCTTTTGAAAAATAACGTAATATAATGAAGTTATTTTTATAATAAAAATTTCTAATTAATACATCTCTTCTTTTTTTTTTTTTTTGTTGTTTTTTGTTGTTAGAATCATAGAAATTGAAATTATTAAAAGAATATGTGTATTTATTTATCTATGTATGTGTATCTTTGTATGGCCATACTAAGTGCAATTTATGAAATAAATATTTTTAATCTATCCTTATGAACTGTTTGTTTCTTATGTTTATTATTTGTTATTACTATGTTATCTCTATCTCCTATTTCCGTTACTATATACGGACCTGTATATTTAGGATCTAACTTATGACCTGTCTCGTTTTTTAATACAACTTTGTCACCTACTGATATATCTATATCCCTTGCTTTATGATAGTAGTTTATTTCTATTCTTATTTGCTTCTAACATAACTCTAGCTCTTTTATAGGCTACTTCCAATCTATATTTACTCTCCTTAGCATTGTCATCTATATTATATAGTGCTTCTATACTATCTATGCTATTCAAATGTTTTGGCAAATTACTTGTTTTACCGAATCCGAAACCGAATCAGTCTTATCAACCGATATGTAAGATCGTATGTATTCATTGAAAGTTCTATGACTTCTTTCTATTGTTCCAACTGTCTGGTGGTGGTGTGCTGTGGATGTAATATTTGCAATGTTTAAATATTTGCACAGATCGTCTATTATTGAATTCTTATATTCTGTTCCCATGTCCGTAATGAACGTCTTCATTGGACCGTACTTTAGGATAAAAGATTCAAATATTGCTTTAGCGACAGTATTGGCATTTTTTATTTCGAACAGGTATGGCAACTAAATACTTAGTTAAATCACATATTAAAGTGACTGCATACTCATTGCCATTTTCTGATTTTGGCAGTGGACCAATAGTGTCCACTATCACTCTGTCGAAAGCATTTATTGGTGTGTCTGTAATTGTTAAATGGGTCTTTGTGTGTTTAGTTATTTTTGATTTCTGGCATTTTTGACATTTTCTTACGTACCCAATTATATCTTTAGACATGCTTTTCCAGTAATAGTGTCTTTTTACTTTGGCCAAAGTTTTTGATATGCCAGTATGACCTCCTTGAATTGGATCATCATGAAATGTAGACAAAATTGCTTCTTTTTCTTTTAAATTTGTTATTTGGGTCACCGGGTTGAGTAGCGCTACTCTTAATGTTTCCAATATTTGATTGCCCATTAATTTAAATTTATCTATTGAAGTATATTCAAAGATATTTTCCCACGGTGTCACTTTGAGTTGGCTGATTTTATGTATACCGGCTTGCATTTCAAGCCTTTGGAAAAATTGATCTAAATCAATAACTCCATTAGTATATAAATCGCTAACATCATATCTTGCAGTAATTTTTCTGCCTTGTTTAAATAAACATAACATGTTTTTTATCTGCAAGGTCACTACTTTACGTACTTCATCATTGTTTATGACGTCGTATTCGTTGGGCTTAGAAGCTTTATTTAAAGATTGCATTGGCAATTCTTGTTCTTGATTTTCCGCGCGGAATTTTTGTCTATTTTGATATCCAGTAATGACTTTTAATACATTTCTAGTTATATTTTGTAGATCTTTGATGGTTATTCTTGATAACGCATCAGCTACATGATTATCTTTTCCCTTTAAATATTCGACTGTAAAGTCGTATTCTTCTAGTTCGAGCCTCATACGTGTCAGTTTAGAACTGGGATTGGTCATTGAGAAAAGGTATATTAAAGGTCTATGGTCTGTTCTTATTAAAAAATGTGTTCCATATATATATGGTCTGAAATGTAATATCGCCCAGTGAATTGCAGCTAATTCCTGCTCAGTAGTACACTTGTTAATTTCACCTTTTTTAAATGCTCTTGTTGCGTATGCAATGGGAAGTTGGAGGCCATTATGATTTTGAGTTAAAACCGCTCCACATGCTTGCTTACTTGCATCTGTTATTATACAGAATTCTTTAGTGAAATCTGGATATTGTAGCAAGGTAGGTTCCATAAGTTTTGTTTTAAGTATTGGAATGCATTTTCACACTCATCCGTCCATTTAAAAGGAACATTCTTTTTACATAATCTTGTTATGTGCCGTGAATAGTCTGCGAAATTTTTTATAAAACGTCTATAATAGTTACAGAATGCTACAAAACGTCTAGCACTGTCCGCGTCGTGCGGAACTGGGTAGTTCATAATGACATCGTATTTCTTGTCATCTGGAAGTATTCCTTTACCAGTGCATTTATGGCCTAGAAAAGTCACTTCATGCATAAAAAATGAACATTTTTCTGGATGTAGTTTTAGGTTGAATTTCCTACATTTCTCAAAAACATCTGTTAAGTTTTTAAGCATATGTTTTTCGGAACAACCGATTACTATTAAGTCATCCATATAAAGAAACGCTTGAGAAGGTTCTAGACCAGAGAACGCAATAGTCATCATTCTCTGAAACGAATTAGGAGCTATTTTTAATCCGAAGGGTAATGAGCCGTTGCTCGTTGAAAAAGACGTTATATCTCTTGAACCTTTTTCTAGTTCAATTTGATGAAATCCTGACATTAAGTCGAGACATGAAAAGTATTTTGCTCGACCTAGTTGGTCTAAAATAAAAAAATTATTTTTAATTATTGATAACTCCTCGTACAATTTGTTCCAATTCATGCCTTTAATTTAGCCATACTTTTGTAAAGAGAATTACGTAATATATTTTAATATTTATTTTCTGTTATTTCATTTTCTTAGATTTTAGGTGTTTACATTTGTGTATAAAAATTTTTGTTTTTTCTGGGTTTTTTATTTTAGATTTTGTCCAGGTCATTTGCTTGACTCTGGAATTTTTTCTTTAATCATTTGTTGTGTAATTTATATAATTTTAGCAATACGCTTGCTAACATTATAACAACGATTATCATCAACAATATTGTAATTGTTTGAAGATCGATTTTTCTGATTCAATTTTATTAACGACATTTGCCGTGGAATCTACAACTTTTGTGTCTACTAAACCCATTTTAGATGTTGTATATATTTTTATTTTTTCAATTTCTATTTTATTTTTCTCTGAGTCATATTTTGTAATGTTACTTTATTTTTCTGGGAAGTAATAGTCAGAATCATTTATTTGATCTGTTTTACTTATGCTATTACTTCTCATTAAATTAAAATTTTTTTTTTAATCTGAGTTTTTATCTAACATCTTTTCCTACCTATTATTTGTACAGCTATACGGGCCATACTTTCAAATTGGGCAAAAGAGGTTCCGCTCAATTTTTCAAAAAATATTATATTATATAAAAAAATATGCATCGCGGTGCAATCAAAAAAAATATGCAACGCAGTGCATGGGTTAAAAAACAATTTTTCTGCTCAGTTGATTTCCTTTTTTTTCCACGTCAGCTGGTCGTCGCCGGTTTGGCTACGCTGACGTTCCCTCGGTGGCGCAGGAGGTGGCGTATTCCCGCACTCTATTTTCTGCTGCTGCTGTCCGGGGCCTTTTGGACTCAGGCGTTACCGGTGCCGGTCCTCGCACAGGTGTGGTTGCAGTGGGGGCTGTCCAGTGGTCCAGGGCAATCCTTCGGGCACGTCTTTTTTAGTTTCGGTAATGGCTTGGGTGATGGAGGTTTTGTTATTATTTTTTCATTAATTTTCCTTATCGGTACTGAGTGAGTGGCGGCAATCTTTGGGCATTTATTTTTGTTACTTATTAATTGTTCTCGCAGAAAATCAAGTTCTGTTTGCAGTTTTTGGGCCGTAGCCCACGCGGGAGGTGGAGTATTTACGTAGAGTAGCCACTTTAGGTGTGCTACCTTTTTTTTATTTTTTTCGCAACTCCTCCGCGATTGCCCATTACTTTCACTCTACTCACTCAGATTTTTTTTTCGCATTTTCCAGTTCAAGTTTTTTTGTAGTTTTTTTTTTTTATCCTCCTGGGTATATCCTTCTCGGTGTATCCTTCTAGTCCCTCGATGTCCAGGCGGCGGCAGAGAGACGGCTATGTACTTATGTATAATGGAATATAATAATATACGTTGTTATGCGCTCTCAAGTGGAGGCGCGAAGGGTATGCATATGCTGACCGTTTGTTACGATTATGCTGACACTAGCACTGTGTGCGGACTAAGCCAGAACGATCGGTTCGTATTTCGGCCACTTAGGGTTTATGACCGGAACTTTGGATTATGTAAACACTGCAACAAAGTGTTACAGTGCGCACCCTTTAAGTGCTCTCTGTACAGTGGGTATTCAATATATGTGCATACTACATATCAGAATCGGACGAACTATTGAACTCAATTGACCAGCTTAAAAAGAAACCAAGCGTTCCACTAGCTTTATTAACCCTAAATAATGTGTCATGTAACTCCCCGCATTCTAAATTGAATCGTCCCGATTCAGTAGAACTGATGGGTATAATGAATGTGATTGATTGATTAATTCGACAATGATATTTTTTTATGGTATTTTCATTGCCGGGAATATAATTTATTTTGTCATCGGAAATATTGATTTCTTGTTGAATTTCGATAACCATAATAATCAAATAATTAATGTGGATATAATTAAAGTAGAATGTTTCCGCTGATTCTGGCACAGGTTTATGGGCTATTAACCAGTCACATAAGTGATTAAAACAAGGTTTCCCCCACCCCGAAACCCATTATCCGTTGTCTCCTGTGATTAGGATTTCCCCTCACCACCCCGCAGGTCCTCTTAGTTAGTATGGATTCTGGCACAGAAATCATAAACCCATAAATTATAGTTTTTAAAATCAGTGCACGTGTTCAAAGAAGTAATAAAACGTGAGAATTGTGTCATGATTAGTTTTCCGACCCCCCTATCCGTAATTAGGGAATATTGAAATGTATTCCTGGCCCTAATTAGGAGGATTGGGAAAACACACTTTCGATTTCCATATATGTAAGCCTCTGTCTACGTGTGTGCGTGTGTATGATTGAGTGGGAACCCCAGATGTGTTTAGAAACGTGATATGTAGAACCGATGAGGGCGATCCATGATCGCACCGTAATAAAATGTGTGTTTTAGTATTTCTCTCTCTATTCCAACACATAGATAAAAAAGATACAAGAAGTTGTGGTTTTTGTGTGTGTAGTCATTGTTTCACAGCGCTAAGTAAGTAACTCCTAATAAAGGGTCACTTCACACGCATGCTTCTGATTTGTAAACATCTTGCAAGAGCATGTTACGGCAGCCGTTGCGCACTCGCTGAATGCGGTTGAGTTCCGGGGGTAGTGTACATCATAATAGATGGGTGTATGTGTGTACATGTGCATGTGAGTCTATATATGTATTTCCCCTCCCTTATTCATAAAAAGTAAGAAAAATAGTATTTTTTCATTTCACATAAAACGTTAATTTATTAATTATTGATATTGATAGCTCCATTCCTTCGATTTACGTACCCATGTTTCCAATATTGAATTGGTGTTACAGGATCCAAAGTGTTCACCATATTTCATTGCTTTCAGATTTTGTGCACCTTGATTCATGAATATAATTTTGGTTTTAAGAAGGTATTGAAAATGATTTTCAAATATCTTCCCATTGAATTGTAGAAAAAAATGATCAATTTATTCAAGAAATTTCATTATTTATCAAAATATTTTTCGTGAAACAGGTCTTGTCACAAGTGGTCCCAACTCCAACATGAAGTAAGTGCAAATAGACGGACTCTGTATGTCCTCGACATTAATAAAATGGTGTTTTCCAAAAAATTATTGTAGAAAACGTTTCTTTTCCATTCCCTTGCAGATAATTTGTTTTCCAATAGTTATTGCCTTAAGATATCGTCGCGATTATGCCCATCGTTCTCCCCTTGAATATTAATTGATACAATATCTTTTATCATTTTTAAAAAATATCAAGCAACTCTTTGTACTACTCCGTTTAAGAGATTATATTCGACTAATCGATCGTGTATGAGTAGGCAATCCCTTGGGTATTTTATTTATTTCAGTTGAAATTCTCACGTCAATAGGACCAGACTTCACTGTTTCATTTTGATATGAAAGATCAATTACGATAATTGGAGCATTCATTTTTAAATTCCGATGGTGTTAAAAATGGTTGCGACTCACGATTGTAGTAACTAGATTGAAACATTGAATACATTTCATATAGGTGAGCAAACTGATTTTTATTGAAGACGACATTAAAATTATCATATGGGTATGATTCAGAGTATAAATGAACCTTGAAGTTTGATAAATTATTTGAGAAAAGTTTTCCGTTCAGTTTAAATCCGATTATTGCAAACCATGGTTTCTTCGAATTTGATGAAAGTATAAAATTGTAACAGTGGTGTGTTCGTTTTCCTAATTTTGGGTTAACGTAGGAGTCCCAACTACGAAATGCAATAGGTAGGTTCACACCTTTTACTTTTTACACTTATAATAATATTAGGTTGCAAAAAATTCTTGCGGTATTTTCGCTAGTTGGCGCTGAAAGCGCGTAGTTCTTGTTTTATTCGTCGCATCAGGTCATACCATACCTTTTTGATTGTCTTTTCTTTTAAGTCGTTCGTGAGTTATAGCTTCGCAATCATGGAGCAAAATAAAGAGAAAATACGGCATATTTTACAGTACTGCTACGATAAACGCAAAAATGCATCTCAAGTCGCTAATAAAAAAAAAGTTTCCATTTCCACCGCACAACGATGGTATAAACGTTTTCGTTCTGGTATAGAGGTGGTCAAAGACGCGCCACGCTTTGGAAGGCCTGTCGTCGAAAATTGCGATAAAATCGCTGAATTGGTTGAAAGAGACCGGCATAGTAGCAGCCGTAGCATCGGTCAAGAGCTGGGCATGAGTCATCAAACCGTTATAAACCACTTGGAACAGCTTGGAGTCACTAAGAAGCTCGATGTATGTGTGCCACACGCCACCCGTCACTTACGATAACGTAAGGCGCAAGCGGTCGTGGTCAAAAAGCGGTGAAGCGGCCCAGACGGTGGCCAAGCCTGGATTGACGGCCAGAAAGGTTCTTCTGTGTGTTTGGTGGGATTGGCAGGGAATTAACCACTATGAGCTGCTCCCCTATGGCCAAACGCTCAATTCATACCTGTACTGCCAACTCATGCAGAAGAGGCCATCTTTGATTAACAGAGGCTGAATTGTCTTCCACAAGGACAACGCCAGGCCACACACATCTTTAGTGACGCGCCATAAGCTCCGGCAGCTCGGATGGGAGGTTCTTTTGCTTCCACCGTATAGTCCGGATCTCGCCCCAAGTGATTACCACCTGATTCTGTCCATGGCGAACGAGTTACCGACCAGTCGTTAGGTAACGAGCCTCCAGCTAAACCTCCCAGAGCTACCCTAAAATTTGTACACTGACTGGGTTCCCACTTACTTTGCGTTGCAAGAATGTTGCAATCTAAACAACAGCCCAAACTGGGACAACGACCACTTGAGTCGTTGCCCCGTCGAAAGATTGCTGACACTGCAACAGGATGCCCCTACCCCAAAACGCGGGTCAGATGACACAGGCAAACGTTCGAGGAAGTCTTTGTAAACATTCGTTTATTTCACTTTGTATTTTATGCTTAAGCAATCTATGTATTAGCATATAAGAACTTATGTACACTCGGCAGCGGTGGCAACTTGGTCGCCGCTGAAGAATATATTGATTCAGTCTTAAAAGGCAACTCAAAGGCGTACGTTTACTTATTCCAACTCTTATTAAAATTCATAAATTGAAATACACCGACTACCACTTGGAGAAGACCGGACTCTGGCAGAACCCCTAGCCACCCAGGACTCCTAAGAGGATAACCATAACTGGCGCAGCCGAACTACGGACAGTGATGGACCTAATTTTCTTCGTATTCTTGTAAGAACACACACACTAAATAGGTGAAGTATTCTTGTGACAGTGCAAATAAAAATTCGAAGTTGTTTAAAAATGAAAATTAATATCGTGATATATATGCAAAACAAGCAAAGAAATTTTCGTGTGTTCCGAAGATTATAAATAAAACCAAAAATTAATTAAAATGAATAATAATAAAGACGGACAAGCTTAGAGTGCAAAAGTTATGACAAATGATCGAAAAATAGAATAGCTGAGTGCCGTCGGCAAATACAGATGTTTTAAACATGAAACTAAAAGCAATATATATATACCTTGTGAGTATTATACAGTGGGTCTTAGTATGACTAAGGCAGAGTGCAATCAGAAAAGAAATTTTTTTCTCTTTAGAGATAAATGCAGTTTTTGATGAAATATATACATACAGATGAACTTTGAAGGAATACAGGGAGATAGTTCTACAATCCCATCGCGTGTTTTGTATGAACGTCAACTTCGGATTTATGGTAAATTACGAAGTTGGTCTCTTGAGTAAAAAAATAATATTAAAAAAAAGGAAAGAAAATAAATAAAGATAAAAAAAAAAAAAAAAAAAAAAAGAATAATAATAAAAAAAAACAATAACATATTATACGAACCTACAAAACAGCGAGGTAGTTTTTACAATCCCATCGTGTGTTTTGTAAGAACGACAGTCTACGAATTTATCGAAAATTACGTAGATTGATATCTCGTAAAAGTCAAAAAAAAAAAAAAGAGAAACGATAATTTTTTTTAATTGCGTCTTGTGCATATTCATTGAAATGTCTTTGCTTGGTTTTGCCCATATATATGCAAATTTCTTGTAAATCCCAACAAACACCAGTTACGGGGGAAGTTATTATTTTATGAAAACATATTTAAACGAGTATTTTTACAAGCAAAGCCCACAAGAGTAAAGCACCTGGAAAACACAACACTACACTACACCTCAAGCTGATACATTCAACAATTTAATACAGATAAGACGATATTTTTAAGTACACATTACGCAGAAACACTAACAATTAATTTCTCCTAAAAGTCAAAATAAACCTACTTAATGCCTAATATTGCTAAAGTCAAGAGCCTATTACCAACTAATAAGATCGTTACTAGAGGCGGTAGTAGAAGGCAGACCACTATAAGCCAAACACCCCAAGAGACCTCCTTATCCCTAAGACCTGTTATTACACCCTCATCCTTTACCATGGACTCTAGAGCAAACTCGTCACCACCCCATCTTAATTCTGCGATGGTAAACCATGCGGAGGTGTACGCGATGAAAATTCCCGACCCTATTAAATCCTTACCACCCTACTCTGGGGATCCGTTCACGTTGAACGAATTTATCGAAAATGTTGAAGAAATAATTCTGATGATGGTCAAATGTGCCTTAGAGCTATTAGACGTAAGATTGAGGGCAAGGCTAACGAAGCAATTATTTCAGCAGGGGCTAATTTGAATTGGGACGAAATTAAAGACGCGTTGATAAGGCATTGCAGTGCAAGAGGGACGAGGAAACCTTAATGACCGAACTCCATCAATTAAAGCACAGGCAGTTATCCATACAAAGATCGTATGAACAAATCACGAAGATTAGATTAGCCTTGTTCAGGATAATAGACACGGAGGAGACTGAGCAAATAGCAATTCAGGCTAGACGAAAGGTAGTATCGCGGACGTGCTTGACGGCTTTTCTCGCGGGACTTAGGGGAAACCTTAACGCGATTGTTAGAGCGTTTAGACCAAAAGGACTGGAGGAAGCATATGACATGGCTATTAAGGAAAGGAATTTATAACACAGAACAAACAGCTTTACAGACCAAACGATCGTTTTCGAACAAATCATCTTTCGAACAGAAACAGTTATAATCAATATCAAAATAGAGACTATAATCAGTACCGAAATCGAGATTATAATCGTTATAATCGCGTTGATAGATCGACTTACAGCCGGAACAACTACGAGAGTAATCGAAATAATAGATTCCCTGCAATTACAGCAGGTGACGACATTCCTAGTACTTCCAATGCGGCCGCTAAGAAGAACGCTATAAGCAATAACAAGACCCATTCTAGCGGACAAAGACTATATAATGTCGAGACTAAGAACGTAACAGATGAGGTAGGACCAACTCGAGAGATTGTTGAGGAGCCAAATTTTCAATCAAAAGCCTCATACCACAGACAGGATTCCTGAGTAAATTTCGCTTAGACGCAAATTTACCATATATCGAACTATCCTTTCAGAAAAAAAATAAATTTAAATTCCTTATAGACACAGGAGCGTAGGGTTCTTTTATCAAACCGAAGCTCGTAGAAAAAGAAGAAAGAGTTAGGCTAGAGAAACCCATCACAATCACGACAATCCTTCAGGAATACCCCATTCCAGAAATGGCTGTATTGAATATTTTTAAAGAGATGAACGATCAAAGGAAATACCCATTTTTGTTATTTAATTTTCACAGATTTTTCGATGGCTTGATTGGTATGAATATTCTAACCCAACTTCAGGCGAAAATCGATATTGCAAAACTAACTTTTACTACACCTACTGTTAAAATGCCCCTATATTTAGAACCAAATCGTACCCCACAATATTATGAAATAGATGAGGAATCTAAATCGTGGATCACTATTCCGGTAAACGTTAAAGAAGGACCTTTTTTATGCGACCATATTTAACTCGAAGAAGATTTATTCATAACCTCAGGTATTTACAAGGCATGCAACAATTATGCTCGGGTTGAAATTAACAATTTCTCCGCCACCCCAAAGAAATTCTGTTTGGATTTAGGACTTGAAGTAAACAAGTTCAAAGAAGAGGATTTCACTGTGGAAAATGTAATACAGGATAACGTAAAAAATTAAGAACAGCATTGTTTTGTAAACTTTAGTAATATTAGAACCGATCATCTAAACGACGAGAAAAAACAGCAGTTGTCTCAGCTTTTTAAGAAATTTTCTGGAATAGTGTATCGTGAAGGCGACAAACTATCATTTACCAATCAAATAAAACACGAGGTCAAACTTACTGACAACAAACCGGTATTCTGCAGACCATTCAGATTCAGTCCCACTGAATCAACTGAAATCCGAAACCAGATAAGCAAACTCTTAGATCAGAATATAATCAGACATAGCCATTCGCCTTGGAGCGCCCCAGTATTTTTAGTATCAAAGAAGATGGACGCTTCCCAAGTAAAAAAGTGGAGAATGGTAGTAGATTTTATGAAGCTCAACGAGAAAACAGAGAAAGACAGATATCCCATGCCCAATACAAATGATGTCTTAGACAAGATTGGCAGAGACAAATATTTCACAGCCCTAGATCTCGCTAGTGGGTACCATCAAATTGAAATGGAACCAAGAGACACGGTCAAGACAGCCTTCACGGCTCAGGGAGGCCACTACGAATTTGTTCGTATGCCTTTTGGTCTGACAAACGCCCCAGCCACTTTTCAAAGTGTGATGGATAATGTTTTGGCGGACCTCAACGGAGACTGTTGTCTAGTATATCTAGATGACATCATAGTTTTCTCTCCCTCATTACAGGAACACATTAACGACCTAGATTCCGTACTGTCCAGATTAAAACGAGCAAATTTAAAGATTCAACCAGATAAGTCTGAGTTTTTACGTAAAGAAATCGAATATCTGGGATACATTGTCACAGAAGAGGGCATCAGACCAAATCCCAAGAAAATTGAGGCTATAAAAGCTTTTCCGATCCCAACCACAAAGAAAGAAATAAAATCTTTCCTGGGTTTGTTGGGATACTATAGAAAATTCATCCGGGATTTCGCTACGATCACAAAGCCATTAACGAAACAATTAAAAGGGAAAGCTTCAGTGTTACTTACGGAAGAATACAAAGAAGCGTTTAATGTTTGCAAAACCTTACTGTGCAATGATCCCCTATTAAAATACCCTGATTTTAATAAACCTTTCATTCTGACGACAGATGCTAGCAATGTGGCGATAGGTGCGGTTCTGTCACAAGGAACGCTGGGTTCCGACAGACCGGTATCGTTCGCAAGTAGAACTCTCAACGATCGGGAGACAAGTTACTCGACTGTTGAGAAGGAGATGCTAGCTATTATATGGGCGACTAAGTATTTTCGACCCTATTTGTTTGGCAAAAGATTTCAAATAGTTACCGATCAAACCTCTAACGTGGTTGATGAATTTCAAGGATAGACGTTGATAGACGTTACTACCACACAAGAACAGGAGTCGGTGATTAAAGACTACCATCAAAACAATAATCATCGTGGTATCGAAGAGACCCTGAGTCATTTAAAAAGAACATTACATTTTCCCTACATGAAACAGAAGATCACCCAAATAATCAATCTTTGCGATACATGTCACAGACTGAAATATGATAGAAGGCCCCCCAAGCCAGTATTCCAGAAAACTGAAACGCCCTAGGTACCCTTACAGATAGTGCATATGGACATTTATACGATTAATGGTCAGACAATTCTTACACTAACCGATAAGTTCTCTAAATTCGCAAGCGCTTATACAATTCCGGCAAGGAGCTGTATAAACGTGATCAAGTCGTTGAGGCACTATTATTGTTTTGTGGGGGTACCAACAAAACTGATTTTTGACCAAGGCGCTGAATTTTCTGGAAAGATTTTCTCTGATTTTTGTAAACAATACAATATTATAACCCATGTTACGTCATTCCAGCAGTCTACGAGTAACTCACCTGTAGAAAGACTGCACTCTTCGCTAACCGAAATTTACAGAATTATTTATGATACCAGAAAGGCTCACAAGCTGGAACTGGATCATGAAGAAATTTTGTTCGAAACCCTAACCACCTACAATAATAGCATACATTCTGCCACAAAGCATACTCCGTTTGAATTACTTTCGGGAAGAACCCACATTTTTAATAAAGATATTGAATATAATTCCGAACATGATTATCTGCAGAAACTAAACGAGTTTCAAAATACATTATATCCCAAGATTAAAGCACAACTAGAAGAAAAGATGAATCGCAGAATTGATAAACTCAATGAAAATAGGGAACAGACCAACCTAGTTAGGACGGACGACATTGTATTCCGTAAGGAAAATAGACGGAACAAACTCACCCCCCGTTTCTCGCAACACAGGGTACTAAAAGATGACAGGATAACACTAATTTCGGCAAAAAAACAAAAATTACATAAAGCCAAAATAAGAAATAGAATTAAAACAAACCAAATTCCCATTAATCTTACAGATTTGCGTTCGTCGCAGCACAGGACTTAAAGGTCCAACCACTGGGAAAAGATACCCCCCTACTTAAGCTAAATCTAGGACCCGCCAAGATCGTTCAATCACATAAATATCTCACACATGTAATTAATTTACAAGACTTTATAGATGGTGTTGTAAATTTCGAAAGAGCAGTTTATAAATTAAAAAGAAATTTGGAATCTGACGGCGCGGTGGACAGTCTATCTACAAAACTGCAACAGCTAAAAAACAGAGTAGAAATGTTATTACCCAAGAAAAGACAAAAACGCGGACTAATTAACGGTCTAGGAAAGGTCATTAAGGTAGTGATAGGAAACTTAGACGACGCAGACGGACGCAGAATAATTTTAAAGCTATTATAGAAAATCAGAAGGAAGTAACATTAAAGATTAACAATCAAGAAATATTCAATAACGTAATTAAAGTCAGATTTGAAAATATCACAGATCACATTAACAAGGAACAACAAATAATCAACCATTTCTTAAACAATTACAAAAATACTATCTTTAAAACCATAAATTCGGAACACCAATTATTACATACTATTCAATACATATCTAGAATAAATATTAATATAGACGTATTATCAAATTATTTAAGTAACATTGAAGAAAGCTTGCTGTTGGCCAAATTAAAGATCGTACCAACTTTTATCGTGTCCAAACAAGAGTTAGATTTAATCAGGCAAGAAATAAATGATTCAGATTTACAAAACTTACCAGACGAACACATGATAGAAATGCTAGAATTGGATACTTTTATGATCGGAATCAAGATAAATTTTAGAACAAAAATACCAACATTTAAACAAAATTGTTACCTATTCATACACTTGGTCCCCCTTCCCATTAACGAATCTAAATTTCTAATCCTCCCAAGTTATATGGCTTTTTATAATTCCAAATATGTATATTATTTAACGAACAGATGTAACAAGATAAACAAATATTTCATATGTGAAAACACAGTTACAACCTTAGATAACATTAACACTGAATGCTTAAATAACATATTGTCATTAAACACTACAAATTGTAAAGTCAAAGATACTGGAAATCATAAAATAATTACAGAAATAGAACCAGCACACGTATTGATCTTAAACACAATAAACACTACAATCGAATCTAATTGTACTACTAAGATTGCTGTAATAGGATCTGCTTTAGTTACGTTCAAAAATTGTGAAGTATACATAAATCAGATCCCAACTGATAAAGAGTTGCCAATATTTGAAGAAAAAATAGAAACCACTATTCCGACCATTCAAAATATCAATTTCACGGAAAAAATTGAAGATATCAACTTACACAAACTAAATTTAAGGTCCATCAATGCTTCCAATTCCATAATTTACTGGAAAAATTTTACGACCACAAATTTTGGAGAGGTATACCTATTAATATTAACTGGAGTCCTGGCATCAATCATACTCATCAACACAAAGAAGAGGGTTGTTTTCACCACCATACCAGAGCCGAGTTTCGTGTCGTCCACGCCGTCACTTTGGACGTCACTTCAATCCAGGGGGGAGGAGTTACCGACCAGTCGTTAGGTAACGAGCCTCCAGCTAAACCTCCCAGAGCTACCTTGAAATTGGTACACTGACCGGGTGTCCACTTACTTTGTGTTGCAAGAATGTTGCAATCTAAACAGCCCAAACTGGGACAACGACCACTTGAGTCGTTGCCCCGTCGAAAGATTGCTGACACTGCAACAGGATGCCCCTACCCCAAAACGCGGGTCAGATGACACAGGCAAACGTTCGAGGAAGTCTTTGTAAACATTCGTTTATTTCACTTTGTATTTTATGCTTAAGCAATCTATGTATTAGCATATAAGAACTTATGTACACTCGGCAGCGGTGGCAACTTGGTCGCCGCTGAAGAATATATTGATTCAGTCTTAAAAGGCAACTCAAAGGCGTACGTTTACTTATTCCAACTCTTATTAAAATTCATAAATTGAAATAC
>NW_024573773.1:0-35977 GCF_018153835.1 Drosophila eugracilis | reverse complement strand
TTCTGTACTCTAAGTCAAAAGTCAAACGATTGCAAAAATGCCCACCACCTATGCACCCTCGGCGTTAAGTCGAGTTTTGTGCGACTAGCTTTCAAAGAATTGCAGTCTGTATATACGACAAATTTACGTCCCTGCAAGTAATGGCGGAAATGTCGGATACCGTTAACTACCGCTAGCGTCTCTAATTCATAAGAATGATATTTTGACTCGGCAGGAGACGTGCATTTACTAAAATACTCAACGACATGGGGTTTGTTGTCAATTTTGTGCAATAATATAGCTCCATAGCCAATTGAACTGGCGTCAGTGTGCAACTCAATGGCGTATTGCGGGTCGAATATGATCAAAACGGGTGCCTGTGTCAACACAGATATGATTTTAGCTCGTATTTGCTCGTGGTCTTGTTGCCAAGAAAAAGTTGCAATTTTCTTTGACGTTAGGTGATACAAAGGCTTAAGCGTCTCCGAAAATTTTGGAACGAACTGTCTGAAATATGAAGCCAATCCAATAAATTGTCGTAACTGCGACACAGATTGTGGAGGCGGTAAATCAATCAATGCTTTTATCTTACGTGCGTTTGGCCTAACTTCCCCGTTGCTTATTTCGAACCCCAGATACTCTATACGAGTTTTAAGGAAGGAGCACTTAGTTACATTAAACGAAAATCCAGCATTACTTAATGTTTCGAGTACAGTATGCAACCGTTCCAACGCCTCTTCTTTGGTTTCGGCTATAACCAACACATCATCAATATAAACGATAGCATATGTGTGTGCTAGAGTTCCTAATGCTCTTATTATGGCCCTCTGGAACACAGAAGGTGCATTTTTCAAGCCAAAAGCCATGGTCAAAAACTCGTACTGCCCTTCTGGCGTTACAAACGCGGTTCGCTCTATTGAATTTTCATGTACTGGAATTTGATAGAAACCACTAGCCATATCTAAACACGAAAAATATTTGGCACCGCGATGCCTGGCAATCTGGTCTGCGATAAGGGGCAACGGATACCTATCAGCAACGGTATTCTCATTTAATATCCTATAGTCCACACAAAGACGATCAGTGCCGTTTTTCTTCTTTACCAACATCATAGGGCTGGCGAAAGGTGAGCAACTTGGACGAATAATATTTGCTTTCAATAATTCATCAATTTTACAGCGCACATGGTTTTTTTCTTCCTCGCTTAGCCTGTAAGGACGTCGTTGCACTGTCTTTAGTGGATCTATTAAATTAATTTCTAACTTTGCCCTGTTGAGACTCGAGTTTTTGGAATACCGCTGATAAACCAATCAGAGTAACACTTTAGGATATTTGTTAAGGCCATTTTATCGGATTCGACTAAATCAATATCAGCATTTATAATATCTCTGCAATCAGTTACATTCAAAACATCTAACCTTTTTGTTTTATAAATTTGGAATTTATCGGCATCTATTGTTACTCCAAAGCCCTGGCTAAGGATTTCACGACCAACCAACACGTCGTATTTCAGATATTTATCCATAATTACGTGTAACAAAATTTCAAAGCAGTATTGTTCAATATTTATATTACATAATACTTGCTGAGTACTACAAATGGCATCATTACCTATACCGTTAAGTTTTACAATGTTATTTATTCTTTTTCCCTTAAATTTATCCACGGCGCTTTCCTTCACTAAAGAGCATTCAGCACCCGAATCAAAGCAAAATGGAATAGACTCACCGGATGCCCTTATTATTCCAGATGGTGGAGCTACTGTGCAGATATCTACCCGCTTCTCATACGTTCGGCCTTTTGGACAAGCAGATGCAAAATGTCCTATTTCGTCACACTTAAAGCACTTAACACTTGAGCGATCCTTCGGTCCAGTCATGTTGCTGCCGCTGTAGATTTTGCCTTTGCTCTGGCCCTTCTCCAAGCGAGCACGACATTCGGCGTATTTATGGCCAGCCTTTCCACAATAATTGCATTTCATCGGTGTCGGAAACTTGAACTTCTTGCGCTCCGAGCCTGTTGAATCGTCGTCCATACTGCGCTTTTTGAAAGAGTGTGCGCGTAATTGTTGTTGTAGCTCATTGCGAGTTTTCACGTTGTTTGTAAAAACCCAGCGCGTCAACTTGTTGTCTATTTGCGCCATGTGAGCCAGAGTCACGGATACCGCTATTTCTTCCAAATCCTTGGTTTTCCATTTTGACATAAGTAGCGTCACAATACGGCTGCCGTATTCGGCGAAGCCCTCCTCCGGCTTTGGTCGACCATTCAGAACATTTAATAGCATGGCGGCAGGAGTCTCAATTCCAACAAAGCGTTGTATAAACAGCTCCTTGAACTGCTCCCAAGTGATGCCGGCAAAACAAATTTGGGAAAGCCACTGTGATGCGCAGCCTTCTAGTGCCTTGCTTAGGGCGATCACCAGGTTGCTACCCTCGAGCACGTTATCCGCCAAAATTAGATCAACTGTTGAACACCAAGAGGAAGCATCCGCTCCAGCGATGTCAGGATAGAATTTTGGAAGAGTCACATATGATGCTTTTCCATCGGCTGGCGGTGCCCTTGGTGTCTGCATGTTTTTGATGATTTCCAGTAGGTTGCGGTTTTGTAGCTCCAACGCTGACAAATACGGATCGGTGGCATGAGCAGTAGGCAAAGCAGATCCCACTTCTGATGTCGGGGGCGGGGGTATGTCGGTCGGCGGCAAGGGTATGTTATTCATGCTGATACTGTTCTAGATTCTTGCAGTTACACAGTGAGTTCCGATCGGTTCGAATACCCAAGTTCAACTAACTCAGCATAAGCGCTCACGACATAAACTCACTCAAGTTGAGCGTATGCAGCCATCTCTGTCTTACTCAAGACTCTTGGTATCTTACCATCGGACCTCACTCAGCAGCAGAGCGTCTCTGCCCCTGCTGCCGTGCATTTGCTCAACATCAACGAGTGAAGCAGAAGCAGGGAATTCCCCGAATTCCCAAATTCCCCGAATTCCCAAATTACCAGAATGCTGGGAATCACACTACGACAAATACATTTTTAGTTGATGGTTATTTTTGTTTATTTTCAATTTTTAAGTATGGTAAGATATAAAACAGTTTTTATTGTTGTTACAGCATAGGTGTACTTTACATTTAATACATTTTGACATTGGGGTTCCTGTCTTAGACAGTCTGCAACGCCCTTTTTCAGTAAATACCACCCAATGTTCCATGCAATCGTAACGCATAGAATTTGTAGGATTTGGCTGAAACTTGTATTTTTTGGATTGATTGGAAGACACACTGCTAGTTGGAGAACCCAAAGATATTATTGAGTTTTCTCTTTGCATATTTGATGGCCGACCCCTCTTTTTTTCAAATGAAGTAGAGTAAGTACATTGTAGCAGCTCATGAGCAACTTCCATTTGAAATTTGATGAGCGGTATATTTATTTATTTATTTATTTATCTAAGGCTAACAATTAGTTAAAACTAAGAGCTAACAAATGGCTAGGAGCAATAGCAGCTAGGGCCTTCAGCTCGGCTTAAGTTAGAATATGGCTGGTGAATTTTTGGCTTATGAGTATATACAAGCTATGGATTACTATTTACATTCTATTTAAAAAACTTTGATTTAGTTAGATTTGGGAGGTGATATGGGAGTTGTTTAGGAATTTGAGGATGTTTAAAGAGTTTGTATCTGTGGGGTTAGCTATGGTGCTGATTGGATCTGGATTATTAAGGAATAAGGATCTTTGCGTGGAGAGGGAGGGGCAGGAGCAAATAATATGGTGGATGTCAATCTGGGAGATGTTGCATAATGGGCACACGTTGTTCCTAGTTCTGTCGAGGTAGTGGGCGTTTGTTAAGAATGAGTGTCCTAGTCTGAGGCGGGTGATGATGATTTGTTCTCTTCTGTTTAGGAGGGAGTTTTTGAGGGGCTGGGTAAACTTTGATAACTTGAGTATTTCTTGGTACCAAACGGAGGTACGCAGTTGTGTTTGTTTTGCATGTAGGAGAGATTTTAAGAAATGGGATGTATCACTGGGGCTTAGATTAGGGATGTAGGTTAAGGGGAATTTGGCAGCGTGTTTTGCTGCAAAGTCCACCTGCAATGCCCATGTGACTGGGGATCCAGATTAGTTTGATTTTTGGGAAGTGTTGGGTGATCATATTGCGAGCTAGGGTTGGATAGTGAGAATGGTTATCGTGGTTAAGAATCGTGGTAACTGAGGAAAGGGCGTCTGTACAGATGGCATGCTTGCCTGGCAGCTTGGCGCAGATGACTAAGGCTTCCTGGATGGCTATAATCCCGCTCGATAGTACTAAGGAGAAGATAGGTAGGAGGCCTGTTTTTATGGTTTCGCGCTCGGTTGTAATGCTGTAGGTGGTTATACCATTGGCTTTGGAGCCATCTGTGTAGATGAAGTTGTGATTAGGATAGGATGATTTGAGGGAGTGGAAGAGTTGTTGGAAAACGATTGGGGGAGTAGTGTTTTTATTATATTTGTAGAGGGAGGTGTCTGTGGCTTTGATGATGTTGAGCATGTTGAATTTTTTGGAGGGTAACTTTTTTATTGGGAGGGTTGGGATAGAATGGGAGTTACAGATTTTTAGGCTTAGGTCTATGGTACTGAAATATCTATAGTTTCGTTTTTGGGGTTTTGTGAAAATTTTTAGGGGGGTGTCCTTAGACAGGGAGACGGTTTTGGAGAGCTTGCCGGTAAGGAAGTCTCTTTTGTGTTCGATGGTATTGATGCCCGACTCAGCCAGCAAGTTGTTGGTTGGCGTAGAGCGGAATGCACCCAGTGCTGATCTAATTGCGGAGTTAAGGGAAGATTTTAGGCGGCTAAGCTGAGATTTAGGTGCGCGACCGTAAATGGGGAGGCAGAAGTCAATTTTGGTCACTATAAGGGATTTAACTATTTGGACAAGAGTTGCTGTATTAGTGTTGTACTTGAGGGAGGAGAGGTGCTTGACAATGCCAGTTGTATCTGTGGTTAATAGTAAGGCCTAATATTTTGAGGGTATTGGTGCTAGGGATAATTGTGCCGCCTGAGATTATCTTGGCCTTGCAGTTATGTTTGTGGCAGATGTGGATGAGTTGACATTTTTCTACAGAGAGAGTGGAGCCCGATTGGAGGCACCATTCGTCAATGCGATTAAAAAGGGATGAGAGGTTGGATGTAGGAAGTCGTCAGCGTAGGCGCAGAACTTAATTTGTTTAGGGATAGATAGGATGATGGAGAGGGAATTGTAGGCAATTAGGAATAGGATTACGGAGATGGGTGAGCCTTGTAGGATACCATTGTCAAGTGGGAATATGCTTGATAGGCATTTCCCAGACTTGACGATGATTTTCCTGTTAGTCATAAAGTTCTTGACGAAGTTGGTGATTTTTGGGCCTAAGTGCCAATCGTGCAGCTGGTGTAAGATCGTGTGTACACCAATTCTATCGAAGGCTTTAGTAAAGTCTAGCGATAGAATTGACAGATGCTTTTTAAGAGCAATGGATCTGGACGCTAGGTGGTCTACGTAGAGTAGACTGTCTAGTACAGATTTGCCTCTTTTGAATCCGAATTGGCTGTTGTGTATGAGATCGTTATTTAAAACGAACCACCACAACCTCTTGGCCACAATTTTGTCAAGAACTTTAGATAGGCACGGGTTCAGGGAAATGGGTCTATACGAGGAGAGTTCAGTTTTGGGACGAGGCTAAGTTTAAGTGATTGGGGGATGTGGGAGGAGAGGATGTTGTTGAAGTGGTTGACAATTCTAAGTTTTACAGGGATAGGAAGGTTTTTGATCATGGAGTAGGAAATTCGGTTGATGAGCGGTATATACTTTTGATTTGGGTTTAGAAAATGAAAATTTTTTCTATACAGCAGCCATGCATTTGTCATTGATGTCCCCAAGCACCAAAAAAAAATTCTAATGTACCACTTTATTGAACGGTGGTTTATTTTGTATAGCTCCATAAGCATGTCCGCTAAGTCTACTCCTCCCATACCCTTGTTATAAGAGCCTACGATAGCAGGCCTTACAACATCAATGTAAACTTTTTCTTTAGGACTCCATCGTTTGAACATTCCAACTGGCTGATGGTCTTCATACGAAGATAGTAGTTGAACCGACTTATTATCAAACCATTTGACGCATATCAGATTATTGTTTACTTCATGTTTTGTATCAAATGATCCTCTTCCACGTTTTTTCAATTCTGAATCTGAAAGAAGTCTACAGCTGCTTATGCGGTTTTTGCGGATAGTTCCGGTTGCAAATATGCCATTTTCCTTCAATGCAACCAAGAGACTAACTGACGTAAACCAATTGTCAAAATACAGCTTGAAAGGTTTGCCTTTGGGAAGACCTTTTGATAAGTATAATACCACATCTGAAGATATTCCCAATCCAAAGTTGGGGCAAGTGCCTTCGCCAACATACAGTGTGAAGTCATAAACTAATCCAGATGTTCCAGCGCGCGTAAACATTTTTAAACCCCATTTGTGAGGCTTAGCTTGGTTGTATTGCTTATAAGACGATTGGCCTGACAAAAAATTAAAATTGAATTAAAATTAAAATTAAATTTTAATAAAATTTAAATCTGAATACCTTTGTACGCAATAATTTGCTCATCAACGCTTTGATGTTCTTCTTGGGGTGGTTTACCAAAACTTTTTTTGAGAATGTCAAGTAAAGGGCGTAATTTGTACAGTTTATCATAGTTCAAATCACCTTTTTTTAGTTGTTTTGTATTATCGTTGAAATGTAAACATTGTTTGATTTTTTCAAACTTTCCTCGTGGCATTGCATTCGATATAGCAGAAAGCTTGTATTCTTTTGACCAAGCCATTTTAAATTGAGGTACTTTTATGACACCCAAGTACAATAAAATTCCGATATACCTTTTTATTTGATCTCCAGTACATTGCAGCTCTATGCCGTGCTCTTGCAACCCATACAAATTAGTTTGATTTGTAATTAAATCAATAACATTATTGTCAAAAAAGCTGCAGAAATACTCTACAGGGGTCTTCACTTCATCGATTTGGCGATTACTATCTTCTTCCCAAATACACCCTGGAGCTTGAAATGGCCTATTTCTCCTCCACTTAAGTGTTTTGGGATCAACTTTTTCAAAGCAATTATCAGCCACAACACTATTTTCTTGAATGCTTTTTTCATCAATCAAATTTTCAATATGCTCAAATTCTATTGATTCTCCCCTTTCCAATATACTTTTTAAATTATTCTCCAACATTCCAGAGATGTCTTCCATTTCATCACCACTTTCTTCGTCACTGGAGACATCCCAATCGAAGTTGACAATTCTCTCAATATCATCATTTGATAAACCTTTTTCTTTTGGTCTCATATTTTGGTGGTGCAATGGCCCAAGGTTGCTCACAAGCAACTTTATTACTTTGAAAATTCCTCAGCTGTTTTTTAATAGAAATCATTTAGACATGCATTAAAGAATTCATTTATTAACAAATTTCACTCACATTCTTCAACTTTTAATGCGTAATTTAAAAGTAAATCACTTTTTTTCAATATACCTCACAATACAACAAACACTTTTTACGCGAGGCACGTCCAGCACATTCCAAATAATTTCGTCAAATGATGCGCAAACTAGATTTTTTTGCTTTACATTATAAGTATACACATCAAAGCACCGTTATCTCGAAGAACAAGCAGACAAAAACAAAAGCACCGACTACCGATAGCCGATAAACTTTTGAAATTGCTCTCAGGCAACTTCGGGGTCGAATGGGTTAACACAATATCTTCAATAAAGTAAAATAAAAACAAATATGTTATTAGAAATAAAAAAAAATAGGTACACCCGTGTACGGTTTCTTTAACTTCTCGTAAAACTTCTTTAATGATCATAAAGAAAAACTGAAATTTACTTATACCTTTTTGATATATATTAGATTATAAAAATAGTTGACATAGGCATTTTTCAAATCATTTATAAAGTTTGTAATTGATTATATCTTAAAAACATAAAAAGGGGTTGGTTAGTAAGTACGCCAATTCTAAAAACTCAAAACTTAATAATTTTTCAAAATTTCCTTGATTTCCAGTATAGCCACCCTTATTTTGTGCAACTTTGGCGATTCGTTTTGGCATACTAGCAATAAGTTTGCGAGAAGTATCCACTCGAATGTCATACCAGGTTTTTTGGACAAGTGTCCACAATTCTTCGGCATTTCGAAAAGTATTTGTGCCTATACGACCTTTTAAGTGTTCCCATAGGCTCTCAATCAGATTTAAGTCCGGAGACTGGCTTGGCCAACTCATAAAATGTACTTCGTTTTTGGTAAACCAAGCCTTGACCAGCTTTGAGATATGTTTTGGGTCCTTGTCTTGTTGAAAGACCCATATTAAAGGCATGTTTTCTTCTGAATATGGTAGCATAACGTCAGCGAGTATACTTTTATACCCAAATCGGGTCATAATATCAGTTATGCAATGTATCGGATCAACGCCATGCCAAGGAGAACAGCCCTAAACCATTAGGCATCCGCCTCCGTGCTTAACGGTCTTCTTTGTGTACCGGGTCGAATTCTTCACCCTTTGGGCGTAGTACATAACGTTTAGCGTCGTAACAATAAAGGTTTATTTTTGATTCGTCGCTCCATAACACATTGTTCGATTTTTTAGAACCTTCTGGTCCAGACAATACCTAATGGTTTTTGCAAACTGGCTTTTGTGGCTATATTTTCTATTAGGCCTGCACTTTCAGTCTGCGCCGAACCGTTCAAGATGATATTGTAATAAAATGTAGGGTCATATTGTCTGGCGACCACGACAGGACTGCCATGGTCGCCAAGTAATTATTCCAGTGACAAAACGTCGTGTTCCGTTTGACTATATTTTATTGAATGTTTGATATGAATATATTCTTAAAGCTAAAAGACTCTTTATTAGATCAAAGTAATTTTTGAAAGAACAATTCGATAGATCAAAGTAATTTTTTCGAAAAAAAAATTGAATTAAACCGTCGATAGATCAAGGTAGACTTATTTTTGCAAAAAATAATTGTGGGACAATTTTTATTTTTAACAAAAACAACAAAAAAAAACAGATAAAATTTTTTTTTTTACTGACTGAACTGAAAACTCATATTTGCTTATTTCATTTTCAAAATTTTAAATTAAATTAAATTAAATTTTAAATTCACTTGAGGAATGTGCCTACTTCTGAGTTACAGTTATTATTATAAGTAAAATATACATGGGGCTAAAAAGAGGAGAGTTGTCTACTATGAAATTATTTTCGACATTAGTCTTTGTCTTTTTGTCTTGTGTCTTTTACTTCTTCCTCTTTTGAACTCCACAGACCCATTTTTACTCTTTGATTTTGATTAAGATTTTTATGAATGTAGATAGGATAAGATATTTAGAGAACCTATAAATGATGTTGTTAATAAGTGCATAACTTTTAGTTTACATATCATCAAATTTCAAGTTGCAATAGCTTTACTTATATTAAGCTTACACCAAAAGTTGTGTGTTAGTAGATGAGTTTATGTTAAAAAAAATTAGGTTGTTAATGAAATTATTTATCGCACCCCGCGTAAACGCGTTGCAAGTGCTAAAAAAATGAAGCGGTGAACTAATTACTTAGTCCGCTTCTTCTTCTTCCGGTGTAGAAGGTATTCGGGAATGGTCAAAGGTCTTGTTCCATACTTCGGCTGCGCCTCCAGTGCCTGAGGGTTTGTCCTTTTGTTGTACGGGTGTACCATCCATACCTTTCCAACGGTGGTACAGCCAGCGGATATTGCTTGCCGTACTATTACTGCTTTTTTGAGTCCCAGATCGTTGGCATAGTGGGCGGTCCTGCCTACCATGCGTTGTAAATGGTTCCTCTTGTTGTTTTTTCGTTGTTTGTTTTTGTTGCTTTCTCTAGCTTTGTAGGCTTTCGAATATGTTCGTAGTAATGTTTATTTTTTATTTTTGCAGTTTTTCGCACTTAAACTTTTTTTTTTATACCCGTTACTCGTAGAGTAAAAGGGTATACTAGATTCGTTGAAAAGTATGTAACAGATAGAAGGAAGCTTTTGCGACCCTATAAAGTATATATATTCTTGATCAGGATCAATAGCGAAATCGATTGTAGGTTTCTATTATGCTCCCAATGCGAATTGTTTTTTTCGATCAAGCCACGCCCACTCTAACGCCCACAAAACCTGAACAACCAAAAATGCAAAAATCTCAAAAACTATAAGAGCTACATAATTTTGTTTAGAATCACGTATTTAGGAGATGCCTTTTGCAACTTTCCACGAAGTTGCATCCGGCCACGCCCTACTCTGACGCCCACAAACCGCAGAAAACTGTGGCGTCTATAATATTATTATGAATGCCTTCGTTTGACCTTGTGTAACTTATTTCTGTTAATACCTATCGATTTACCAAAGATTTTTCAAATCGGAACATTATTTCGCTATTTATAAAGAAATTAAGTTATAAGGTCTCACATGGGCAGTGACGTCACTATAAGCATACTCAACATACTTCCTCTGACAATAGGTGGCGCCTTGTGAATTTCCACTAGCAAAATAATATTTTAAAATTTTGTAAAACAGTAACGGGTATCTTATGGTCGCGGCACTCGATTATAGCGTTTCCTCTTGTTATTTTTGTTTTTGTTTCAAAAATATTTTTGGAAGTAATTTTTTTTTGTAATCGATTTTATTTTGGCATTTTTTCGCATTTTAACATATCTTTTTTTTGTTTAAAAAAAAATATTTTTGTAAGTTTTTATTGTTTTTATTTTTGCACTTTCACTGGTCCTGTCACGGTCCTGTCAAAATGTAGGGTCATATTGTCTGGCGACCACGACAGGACTGTCATGTTTGATATGAATATATTCTTAAGAGATCGCGCTGCGCTGCCTACAAAAACATCAGCAGAGCGGCAGCAGCGGCTATGTACAGTGACGAACTAAATTATTGGCTTCATGAACTTTAAGGCACGATTTCTCCCCTTAAAATGTATATATTTAAATAAACAAAAATTTATACATATAATATTATAAAAACATAACACGACAAAATTTATTTCAACTTTTTACCTTCAATGGTTGATTTTTAAAAATTAAATAACATAAATAAGAGGTGAATTTGCCTGAACAAAAGTATTGGCACACTTATTGAAAAACTTAAAAATAAATGAAAATAACTAAAATTAATAATTTGTGGGTAAGCCATTTTGTTTTATAAAGGCTTCCAACCGTCTTGGCATCGAAGAAACAAAATTTTGGGTTGTTTCTGCCACAATATTCTGACCCTTTTCTATTAGAGCCACCTTTAGCCCGGACTTTGTTTTCATCGCGCGTTTTTTAACGCGCCTGTCCAGCTCTTCCCACAAATTTTCAGTGGAATTGAGGAGGATGCGGCAGAGTATGTTGGACGTTATGTGCGACCCACATACGCATATAATAAGCCGTATGCTTTGGGTCATTATCATGCTGAAATGAGAATGATGCTGGCAAGTTCAACTTTTCGGCACTTTTTTTTTAATTTCTTTTTAAAATATCTAAATAATATTTTTTGTCCATGATGCCATCTATAAACTCCACCACCATGTTTCACCGTCGATACAAGGTTATTTATTTGCAGCTCAGTATTCGGCTTTCTCCAAACGCGTTGCCGGCCATCAAATTAAAAAATTAAATTTGATTTCATTCGAAAATATTACATTGTTCCAAAAATCCATTGGCTTCTTCAAGCATTCTGAAGTATTTCGCATACTCTAATCGCTTCTTCTGGTTCACTTTTGATATAACTGGCTATAACAGCTAGAAAATTGAAATTCCGTATGTATAATCTTTAGATGCCAGTGCATCTTATAGTGGTACTACTATCCGGCCGCACCCACCCATACGTCAACAAGGCTCAAAAAACGGTTTTCGGATTTTCGAGAAAAGCTGATATGTAGGTTTTTATGATGCTCCAAATGCGAATTGTTTTTTTTTTCGATCAAGCCACGCCCACTCTAACGCCCACAAAACCCGAAAAATCGAAAATGAAAATATTTCGAAAACTATAAGAGCTAAAAAATGTTGCTTTACTGATAGTCACGTCACTACCCATGTGAGGGCTCATAACCTAAATTACTTCTTAAATTCAACAAGGTCGTACGAAGGTATTCTTAATAATATTATAGACGCCAAAGTTTTCCGCGGCTTGTAGGCGTTAGAGGTGGGGTGGCCGTGTTATTTTCTAGCTCTTATAGTTTCCGAGGTTTTTGCATGTTTGGTTTTTCGGATTTTGTGGGCGTTAGAGTAGGCGTGGCTGTTTATAATTTTTCTAGCAAAAGCCAGATTTTACGGCTCAAATAGTTTTAACTTACTTTTTGTTTCCTCAAAATATTTTTGTTGGGCTCTTTGTACATAAAAGTGTGTCTTAAAAGATGATAGCTTATAGTTCAAATACTAAATCAGTACAATTGAAGTGGTTTTCAATTTTACGCCATTGTTGCCCTTTTATTTCCTGTTCCATATGTGCCATATATGCTAGAGGAATTAAATCATCTTTAACTTTTTTTAAACATTTCTTGTCGTGCAATATTCATTCTGACTATCGCAGCAAACTTCTTTCAGAAATGTTTCAAAATTCCTCGGAAAGATGGAATCACTTTCGAGCAACTTTGCAAAAGAAAACCGAAATTAGAATGATGCATGCAAACACACATATTTTGCGCCATTTTATTTGCCAACTGGCTACTGGCTTTGCTACATGGCGAGGTCGCATTTTAAAAAAAGTGGATAAGCCTACCTTTTCGCTTGGAAAATATTTTTTGAACAGCTCATAGGTTTCAAACATTTCATTATCATGAAACGCGTAGCGACTACTTTTCCCTTAATTATAATGGTGTCTTTCTTGCCTGCAGCTTGCACACTAACATCATCGTTTTCATAGAAGTCCTTGATCACAGTAACTAGCCTTTTTGATATTGCTTTGCTGGATTCGATTGAGTTTTCATTTTCCTCAATTCTGTAATATTTTTTTGCCAGAACTTCCAAAACGTTAAGTATTTTATCAAAATCTTTGGGCATCGCTCTCTCCACTCTTTTAACCGCTTTTGCCAAGGTTTGTTTAAATTCGTAAGGCGCTTTTTCTTTTTGGCATGCGAGTGACATGTCGAAGAGTTTTTGGCGCCTCTTCCGTTGCCCGTATGCGATTATATTTGCGATTTTCCTTAATTATTTTTTCATTTCCTTCAGCCAGTGTACGAACAGTCTGTCTAGCTTTCCGCATTCTCTCCTTGTTTTTATACCCGTTACTCGGAGAGTAAAAGGGTATATTAGATTCGTTGAAAAGTATGTAACAGGTAGAAGGAAGCGTTTCCGACCCTATAAAGTATATATAATGAACAACGAGTACGATTGAGCCATGTCCGTCTGTCTGTCTGTCCGTAACTTAAATCGCTGAAATCTCAAAAACTATTAGAGCTAAAAAGTATGTATAGTAGTATAAATGCAGTACGATACTTTTTCCGCCTCAACCCATAGTTTTTTCGCATTTCTAGAAAACTTTCTCGAACATACACACTTTTACCTCTAATTTTTGAGATTTCAGCGATTTACTCGGCGGGCGTTAGAGTGGGCATGGCAGGATGCTGTAATAAACTTGCGCTGCGTATGGACCTCAAGAATCTTAATGGTTAATCTCAACTTTGTATCTCTTATAGTTCATGAGATCTCAGCGTTCCATACGGTCAGACGGACAGACGGACAGACGGACAGACAGACAGACGGACATGGCTCAATCGTACTCGTTGTTCATTATATACTTTATATGGTCGGAAACGCTTCCTTCTACCTGTTACATACTTTTCAACGAATCGAATATACCCTTTTACTCTCCGAGTAACGGGTATAAAAACAAGGAGAGAATGCGGAAAGCTAGAAAGACTGTTCGTACACTGGCTGAAGGCAATGAACGTCCAATCTCAGCGGGTGTATCACAAGGAAGTGTACTAGGCCCGACACTTTACTCACTGTATGCCAGATATGCCAGATTCCTGGTGTTGTACTGAAGTTGACGATGATGCAACAAGAATCGCAACATACGCCGACGACACAGCGGTTATGGTCTGGAGTCCAAGCATAGACATTGCAACCTTAGGCCTGCAGGAGTACGTATAAAGTTTTGAAAAATGGATAACCGAATGGAGTATAGGCATAAACTGCAAAAAAACTGCCCAGGGATTTCCATGCTCGGTTCTGTACTTCGTCTCGTCACGAGTCCCATTACAAGTTCCTTGGTGTGATTTTAGATAGAGGACTCACCTTCCAGAGGCACACAACAATGGTGAAGCAGTCAGTGCTTTCAAAGGCAGCAAGTATGTCGACTGACTTTGAAGTTGAAGAAGAAACAAAAGATTGGTGTACATATATTCTTATTCTCTATTCCTTAGAGCGAGACAAATATCGATACTTCAAGATCTCTTTCTAATACCTATACAAGCGTGCATTGTAAAAGACAGAAATATACAGGGTACTTTATTTTCTACACCCTTCCTCAATGCAAGCTTGTTAACAAAAATTATCATCAAAACAAATTTAACATTTTTGTAAACTCTTCGTGTTTCGTCTTCGAAAGATTCTTTGTCAAAATATCTGCTAACATTTCAGTTGTACATTTGTATTTCAACAAAACTTTCCCTTCCTTTACAATTTCTCTTACAAAATGATAACGTATTTCAATGTGCTTTCTCGTGAAATGATGAACAGGATTCTTGGTTAACGCCTGCGCACTCATATTATCCCAATACACGACGATCGGGGCGTCGTTGTCTCCGCAACCGATCTCCATAATAAACCTTCGCAAGACGATCGCCTCCTTAAATGCCGCCGATAGTGACATGTACTCCGCCTCGGTACTGCCTAACGCCACACTTCGCTGCTTTTCCGAACGCCAAGAAATCGGACCAACAGGTAGATGTAACCAGTTTAGGACTTTCTGTCAAGCCTATCGCCTGCCCAATCCGCATCTACGTATCCACAGATCGATTGACCACATTACCGATGGTGTAATTTCATGTCAATCGTAGATGAGAGGTATCTGAAGATGTGCTTTATGCCAGCCATGTGTTCAGCATGCGGGTTTTGGTTCCGTTGTGATAATTTTAACACCCAATGCAATATGTCAGGCCTTGTTGTAAGAGCTAGCCACATAAGCTCTTCTACTACGGACTGATAAAACGTAGGATTCACCTTTTTGCATTGAGCGCTTGCGCAATCCACTTGAAAACCAGCGTCTAACGGTGTCTTCGCCGATTTACAAAGATCGCTCCCGTGGTCATAAGATATATTGCGTATGTCCCAAAGTGATCGCTCCAAGATCGCCTTCTCGTTCGATTTCCATGCCCAGGAAATGGTTATGCTGACCCTTGTCAACGCAATCGAACGACTGTTAGATGCTGCTCTTGAGTTTCAGCAAATCCTCGTGCGATTGGCAAGCTATAAGTATATCGTCAACATATTCTAGGAATAGTGAAAGATTACCTTCTGCACAATGTTTGTACAAACGCGGCTCGTTATCACAGGCAACGAATCCCATATTATTCAAAACGCCTTTCAGCTTCTCGTTCCAGGCCCTTCCTGACTGCTTCAAGCCATATATTGCTTTCTTCAGAAGCAATACCTTATCAGGATTCGTTTAATCTGAATATCCTTCCGGCTGCTTCATGTAGACCGTTTCCATTTGATGAAGATGTAGCTTGAGCTCCGCCGCCAGTGCTATAATAAAGAGAGCGGCAGAATTCGAAGAAGCCAAATCAGAGAACACCGTGTGTACGCTTCGGAATATTATTTGCGACTGACTTTAAAGTTGAAGAAAGAAACAAAAGATTGGGTGTACATATATTCTTATTCTCTATTCCTTAGAGCGAGTCAAATATCGATACTTCAAGATCTCTTTCTAATACCTATACAAGCGTGCATTGTAACAGACAGAAATATACAGGGTACTTTATTTTCTACATATTTAACACCCTCGAAGTCTGCTTTATTTTAAACTGTAAATGAATGTAAATATTGTACAACCTTTATACCAACGCTTTGTTATCCCCTATACTTAAACCCTGCTCAAGATGCCACATCGGTAGCAGTATACCTGTTAATTCTGAATAAATATAAACTGTTAGAAAAATATATATTATTGGCAACGGATACGCTAAGCTGATAATATTATTTTTTGCTATTGCTATACCTATAGCTCGCCATTCGTAGAAGCTCCGAGCCAAGCTGCTATGGCTCTGCCCCGGATCTCGACATAGTGAAAACGGTAGCAATAGCAGAATCAAATATTATACTACGGGAGAACAATAATGCAGTTTTTACCGCCAAAATTAATCGCATTAATTTTCTATGTTATTTTAAAGTGCGAGCAGCGCTTCATCACTGTCTATAACATATTTTACCTCTTTTAAGCCTTAATTTCATTTTATTTGTATTACTATTTTTGATTAACCTCAAATATTAAAAAATTAAATTTGTCAGATTGGGAAAATAATATAAAGAGAAAAAGAGCCAATAATTTAAATTAAACAAATCGTGGACTGGATGCGCGGTGTTTTATCGCCAATGTTGGTCAACGTTTTTTCTAAGGCAATGGATTTCAAATAGTAAATTGAAGAATAAAATATAACTATTCTACAAGAACAGTAATTCATTGGAATAAATAAACCTGTCAATGATATCACCACTATTCGGTTTTTAACTTTCACATAAGTGCTGGAAAACGTTTTTTGAGAATGGTGGGCGTAAGAGGGGGTGTGGCCCGATAATAGTATCACTATAAGATGCGCTGGCATCTCAAGATTATACATACTTAATCTCATTTTTAGTTTTCCGTGATTTGTGGGCGTTCGAGTGGACGTGCCGACTCCAAACTTACGTCGAGCTGCACTGCCATTTCTTAAATACATATACCTAAGTCTACCTTTCTAGCTCTTATAGTTCCCGAGATATTCTCATCTTTGGTTTTCCGGGTTTTGTGGGCGGTACAGTTGGTGTGGCTTGATCGGAAACAAATTCGCATTGGAGGCATCATAAATACCTACATGGCTTATGCCACATTTCGATTACTAATACTTACCGAGATATCAGCTTTTCTAGAAAATGCGAAAACCAGGTAGTGTTACACCATAAGATGCGCTGGCATCCCAAAATTATACATACTGAATTTCAACTTTCTAGCTCTAAAAAAAAATAGATTAAAACGATTTTAGTTTCTCGTGATTTGTGGGCGTTAGAGTGGGCGTGGCAGGATGCGGAAATAAACTTGCGCTGCGTATGGACCTCGTGTTTAATCTCAACTTCCTATCTCTTATAGTTCCTGAGATCTCGGCGGGCAGACGGACCGACAGACGGACATAACAATCATCATCGCTATTGATACTGATCAAGAATATATACTATACTATATACTTTATAGGGTCGGAAACGCTTCCTTCTAACTGTTACATACTTTTTAACGAATCTAATTACCCTTTTACTCTACGAGTAACGGGTATACAAATCTAACAAAATCATTTATCAGCCAAAATTACCACTGTCCGCTGCTTTTTAATTTTTCTAACAAATGGCCTTAATAACAGCCAGATTTGACGGAAAAACCCAAAATTGGCAAACAAACATTTTTTAATATCAATTATACGGCTTAGACAAAAATATATACATCGTGTTTATTATGCGTGAGCTTGTCACTATATAGTATATAAAGTATATATACTCTTGATCAGGATGAATAACGAGGACGATTGAGCCATGTCCGTCTGTCTGTCTGTCCGTCTGTCCGTCTGACCGTATGAACGCTGAGATCTCATGAACTATAAGAGATACAAAGTTGAGATTAACCATTAAGATTCTTGAGGTCCATGCGCAGCGCAAGTTTATTACAGCATCCTGCCATGCCCATTCTAACGCCCGGAAATCGCGAAAAACTTAAATCGCTGAAATCTCAAAAACTATTAGAGCTAAAAAGTATGTATAGTAGTATAAATGCAGTATGTATAATCTTTGGATTCCGGCGCATCTTCTAGTGGTACTACTATCCGGCCACACTCACCCATTCGCCCACAAGGCTCAAAAGACGGTTTTCGCATGTCCGTATTGATCCTGATCAAGAATATATATACTTTATAGGGTCGCAAACGCTTCCTTCTATCTGTTACATACTTTTCGACGAATCTAGTATACCCTTTTACTCTACGAGTAACGGGTATAAAAATATATTAAAAAAATAACCAAAAATTTTTTTTTTAATTTTTAAAATGTCGCACGCGACAACCTTTAAAAAGTTCCAAGCTCGAATTGCTGCTTATATTGAACCAAAAGTGTTTTAAATTCCTTAGCGCCAAAATATACGTTTGCCTCCGAATTGTTACCCCATTGATTTACCAATCGTTCCTGTGCTAAAGCTCAGTCAGCTTGAGATCCTAAGAATAGAAAAGTATCGCCTATCAAGAAACAAAACACCATTTCTGCTATTCACATTATAAATTACACTTCTAAATTTAGTGACTGCTTCAATGATGTGTAATCTACCACACCTTGGCTGACCGAACTCTTCATTACTGAAATGGATAACAAGTTAATGGTAAATTTTCCTATATCATCAGCAATAGGCCGTATATTCAAATCGCTACCATGGTCATTTAATTTAACACATAACGGAATGCGTATCACATTATAGTGATTAAATAAGGAATTATCAATGGTGTTTTGCGTTTTATCGACATGCCTGAGTTCGTAAAAAGTTTAATATATACATCATATGTTTCATAACAAAATTTTTAAACCTTAATGCGCGCGTTACATACCGTGTGAACACCGATTAAAGGGATGCCTAAAACAGCCTTTTTTTCACCAGTCAATGCAGATGGAACAATAAAAAAATAGTCACACCATTTCTGATACTCAAATTATTAATTAAACTTCTAAATTTAGTGAATGTTTCAATGATGTAATCCACCACACCTTGGCTGACCGTGACAGGAGTATCAAGGAAGGCATTCCATTCGGTTTTATTAGCTGAATTGAATTCAGCCTGAACATCATAATCCGTTATACTCAAAAAATTTTCGGGTTAATTGTTGGGCCGCATAATTAAGGCTCATGTAACCTTCCATTCAATTCGAATATCTGTTTTTATACGTATCCAATTTTCTAACTCATTTTTGCCAATTTCGCCTTAAACTTGCGGAGAACGTTTCGCCTTTATCGTTTAAATGAAAAACATTGTTTTTCCAAAACGCTGTGATTAATATTTTTAGATATGACATTTTGTTTCTTGCAAAAGTTCCCCTGCTTACGCCACACTTCTAGCAGTTCTGCATTGCTGATCAAGGAACTCGCAAAAAAAGAACAATGAGCTTACACATTCTGAGTCCGGAATTGACGAATCTACAACATGTATATGGAAACTCACTTATACAATTTTAACCTTTTTTAAAACCCTTTTGAAAGTTTAACTTTCTTTTCATAAGTGACAAAGGGACACCACTTGGTAAATATACAAGTTGTCAAAAAAATACGAACGAAAAACGCAACATATTAGTTTTACCACATGGTACTAACCTGAAGAATTAATATACATTTTGTCCCAATTTGAAAGTGCACCACAAAGTTAAAAGTTACTATAACAGCTGTTTTTTATGCCCGTTAGTCGTGTCAACTTTCAGGGACAGAAATTCCCAAAACATTCGCTTAATATATTTGTTTGCAACGCAATGCTTTTATCGTCTTGGCTTGAAATTCGCCATTTCTTCACACATACATACATTTTATACCCAGCATGAAGTACGAATTCAAAAACCTAATCCAACAATGTACTCAAACCTTGTTTTACCTAGCGGACAATGGAAAGAAACTTAATGCACTTAAAATTTTTGTTACCTAGAAAATCTCTAGGTGTCGCAGTGCAGATTGGGCAAGCTTGTTAAGCTTTCGTATTTGCTAGGGACAGTCAAATACAAGCTAACCCCGACATACATTGCCTTTCATTGTGTTCAACTTTAATAGAATTTAATGCACAGATATCCTTTCCATACGACATCCAACTGTTTTTTTATTTCCCCTTTTTATGATTTTTCTCTTATAACCGTTACTCGTTGAGTAAAAGGGAATACTAGATTCGTTTAAAAGTACGAGTATGTAGCAGATAGAAGGAAGCGTTTCCGACCCTATAAAATATATATATTCTTGATCAGTATGAATATCAGGATGTCCGTCTGTCCGTATGAACGCTGAGATCTCCGGACCTATAAGAAACACAAAGTTGCGATTAACCATGAAGATTCTTGAGGTCCCTACGCAGCGTAAGTTTGGTACAGCATCCTGCCACGCCCACTCTAACGCCCAAAAATGGCGAAAAACTAAAATCGCTGAAATCTCACTATTAGAGCTAGAAAGTGGAAATTTAGTAGGTATAATCTTTAGATGCCAGCGAATCTTTTAGTAGTAATACTATACGCTCACACCCCCCATACGCTCACAAGGCTCAAAAGACGGTTTTCGGATTTTCAAGAAAACCTGATATGTCGGTAACTATAAGAGATAGAACGTTCGGATTAAGCATGTAGGTTTTTATGATGAAAGGCAAACATCTCAAAAACTATAAGAGCTACAAAGTTTTGCTTAAGAATACGTATTTAAGAGATGCCTCTGCAACTTGCCATGAAGTTGCATCCGGCCACGCCCACTCTAACGCCTACAAACCGCTGAAAACAGTTACGGGTATCTTATAATCGAGTGCCGCGACTGTAAGATACCCGTTACTGTTTTACACACTTTTAAAATATTCATTTTGCTAGTGGAAATTACCCAAGCGCAACCTATTGTCGGAAACAAAATTTTGTAGCTCTTATAGTTTTCGAGATTTTTGCATTTTTGGTTTTTCGGGTTTTGTGGGCGTTAGGGTGGGCGTGGCTACATAAACAAATCGCATTGGGAGCATCATTTAAACCTACATGCTTAATCCGAACTTTCTATCTCTTATAGTTACCGAGATATCAGCTTTTCTAGAAAATCCGAACACCGTCTTTTGAGCCTTGTGGGCGTATGGGTGGGTGTGGCCGAATAGTAGAACCACTATAAGATGCGCTGGCAGCTAAAGATTATATTTTCTGAATTTCAACTTTCTAGCTCCAACAGTTTCTGAGATTTCAGCAATTTTAGTTTTTTGCGCGTTTGGGCGTTAGAGTGGGCGTAGCAGGATGCTGTAATAAACTTGCGCTGTCCCGGGACCTCAAGAATCTTAATGGTTAATCTCAACTTTGTATCTGTTATAGTTCCTGAGATCTCAGCGTTCATACGGACGGACGGACGGACGGACAGACGGACATGGCTCAACCGACTTCGTTATTAATCCTGATCAAGAATATATATACTTTATAGGGTCGCAAACGTTTCCTTCTATCTGTTACATACTTTTCAACGAATCTAGTATACCCTTTTACTCTACGAGTAACGGGTATAAACATCGATTATAATCGGTTATCGTAAAAACGAATATTTGTTTGCCGTTTAAATTAAATTAATTTAATCGAGATCATATAGGGAGCTGTTTGTATTTAAAAATAACAACAGTTTAAAAAATATTGGTTTAAGAGAGCTCCTGCGCTAACTAATGACCTGGCCATCTTTTCTGAGCTCCTCTCGGACGCCGTGTATTGTAAATGCATTGTATTGCAATGCTTTTGAAAGTTTCCTTGGATTTTGTGCACATCAATAAAATATAACCATTATATTTAAAGAGTTATATTGTACAATTTCAAACCTATTAGAACGCGTGGGTTTCGACGTTCTCCGGGGAATTTGGAGCCTCCAAATATTGACTTAGAGCTATAATAGCGTCTGCCCTGGCCGACTTAGACTTAACTGCGACTTCTGCTGTAGAAAAGTGAAGTTATTTTGCGGTTCTGGATTTGATGGTGTTGGCGGATCGTGCTGCTTTTTATTCATTTCATTCTATAAAGCCTTTGCAGCTTGGTCTGGATTTGACTTTTTTATCTCATCTTTTTTTTAACCTCATAATGGGCGAAACTCTCTGGCATACGAGCCGTTAGATAATCGAAAATTGATATCCCTGTTGTCCCTCTGTTGTCTTAATTTTGGTTGAATATCAACCATCTTTTTGTTTAACTCACATATGAGAGGAATTAATATCGACAATGAAGCATTATTTTCTTGTGAAATAGACCGAGTAGCGTCCTTAAAAGGCTCCAAGATGTTAGAAAAGTCTTCAAAAATAAAGACGTGTTGATAATATGGTTGTTTGTGGCTAATATGCGCTGTACATGCGCTGTGTATAATCCAGCGGGTGGGAACTTATACTGTATGCTTTTTTGGATACACCTTGGGCATGCTTAAACGTCTCATAAGCAATGGTGCTGCTTTCAATAAAAATTACTTACTATACGCTTACATTTTATTATGGACGGAGATACCATTGGGGGCTTCAGCACTTCCTGGACCAGCAAGTTACTCGCATAGGCTGTTAAGAGCCATTTTCAGATTTTATCTACGGTTCAAATTTAATTTAGAAATTTTGTTTCATGTGGTATTAGACAATTATTTTAAGCATGTCATCATGATTAGGCAAGATATATTTCAGCTTGGTCTTGGTGTTATGATTGAAACAGACAAATTTAATATTTACAAAGGTAATATTATTAATGCTATACATGAAGCTACATCAAATTTTGAAAATTTACTTGACTCCAACATAGAATGAAGTGAAATTGATAAATGTAAACTAAAAAACATATTGGAAAAATATTCTGACAATTTTATAAATGGAATCCCAACTAAACGTGTAAGGAGGAGCATTGGAAATTCGTTTGATAGATAAGAATAAGACTGTTCAAAGACGCCCTTATCGCCTCAGTGCAGATGAAAAGTTAGTAGTTAGAGAAAAAATAGACCAAATTGTTAAGACCAATATGATCCGTCCAAGAAATTCAAGGCCAATTGCAAGTCCAATGCTATTAGTTAAAAAAATAGATAACGAAAGACTGTGCATCGATTTTCGTGAGTTAAATTCAAACACAATTTCCGATAAGTACCCATTGCCATTGATCTTAGATCAGATAGATCGCTTGAGAGGCGTAAAATATTTGTATATGTTAGACATGGCCAGCGGATTTTATCAAATACTGATCCACCCGGACTCTTTAGAAAGAACAGCATATGTCACCCCAGAGAGTCAGTGTTCAGTGTTCCTAGCCATGCCATGTCATGTCATAGTGCGAGCCCTGGTGGACTCAGCTTATTCCTTCGCAGTGGTCTACATAGATGACGTGCTGATTCTTGCAAACACAAAGGAGGAAGTACATGAAAGGTTAGGCATAGTGCTGAGAGTTTTATCTGAGGCAGGTTTTACATTTAATATAAAGAAGTGCGCTTTTCTTCGCATAGGAATAGAGTACATTGGATTCTATATTAAAGATGGTTAAATTAAACCAAATACAATGAAGGTAGAAGCCCTTTTTTTTGTAACCACCATCCACTGCAACGCAGTTAGAGTAATTCATTGGCTTTGCATCGTACATCAGACAATTTGTCCCGCGGTTATCAGAGCAGATGAAGCCGCTATATTAGTTGCACTCTAAACTTAAAAAAACTCAAAATCGAACTGCATACAGATGGCAGTGCAGATGGATGCACAAAATAGATGGTAAACGTAATGTAGTTGAATATTTAGCAAACTCACCACAGTATCAAAAGCTAAATATCACTCCTATGAACTAGAAACTTTAGCTGTTTACAATGCAGTGAAAGACTTTAAACATTACTTACATGTTAGAAACTTTTTCTGTTGCAATCGGTGTGCAATTCATTAAGAGCGACTCAAATGAAAGCTGAGTTGACCCCAATAGTACACCGTTGGTGGGCGTATTAACTGGCATTTGATTTTAGTGTTGAGTATAGAAAGGTAGCCAAATGGATCACGTGAATTTTCTATAACGAAATCAAATTCCTGTTGTTTCAACTGTTATCCGTGGAGCAGCAGATCTAACAGAAATAACGAATAATTGGCTAATAGCCAAAGAGTAACGAGATGATAGCATAATAAAAATCATGGGCCAATTAAACAGCGAAGATAAAGAGACAGATGTAATATAAACGTACGAAATTAGAACTGGACTACTATATCGCAATATACAACGTAAACTCTTTGTTTACCAGTGAGTCCTAAGTTAATTGAGAATTGTATAACCTGCAAATTGTCGAAACCCTCTTCAGGAAAAGTAAAAATGGTATTGCACCCGATATCTAACATTGATATACCTTGGCATACTATCCACGTAGATATAAGTGGCAAGCTCAGTGGAGATCAGAGCTATAAAGTCATCTATATCTTTCTTTGGAGTTCTCAGTCGGTGGAAAGTGTCATGAGCACGCCAAAGGCCTTGCTAACTGCTGTAGAAACTAGTGAGCGTTCTTGGCAGGATGCATTTCAAGACATTCAGTTAGCCATGCCTTGCTCTACAAATAGAGTTACAAAATCTAGTGCTCTACAGTTGCTTATAAGAAAAGAGGCTACGCCTTTTGGCACTCTGAAAATAAATGAAGAAGACAATATAATGGATAGAGCAAATTCTATAATTAAAGCTAGAACGCCATTGGCGTTCCACATCGATATTCGTAGATTTGCCATCTGTTATTTGGACTGCTTAGCTACAAGTAGCTGTAGCACCATGTTCTGGTTATGACCCAGTGTTTGCATGGTCGTTTTCATGAATGACATGAATTCCATCATACTTTGTTGCATGGTAATCATCATAGATTCCAGAGTGCCTTCCGACTGAAGTTGGGTCTGTTGAGCGTTTTCTAGATTAGGCTGAAGTGGGTTTTCCGTCCCTGATCGAAGGGCACCGGCGTATGAGCAGCCCTTCTGGGTATTTAGTTGACCCAGTGAGGATCTAATAGCCGTGTCGGAGAAAACTTCCGGCGGGTAATTGTACACATTTAGGGTATTCTGATGACGCGTTGCTGTCACTTAACGCATTCGGTCCTTTATCTCCTTGTAGATCGGGCAGCCTCTGTAGTTTGCCGTGTGGTTAACTTGGTAGTTGACGCATTTTTTCTTTTTGGGGTCTTCTTTGTTGGCAGGGCAGTTGGCCGAATTGTGGATGTCTCCACAAGCTACACAGACTGTTCGAAGTAAACAGTAAACCCTGGTGTGTCCATACTCCTGACAATTTGTGCATTGCACTGGGCCGTTTCTTTTAGGTGTCTCTTCCACGGTAATTCTTCGGTGCAATAAGTATTGAAGATTATAAATGGGATGCACTTCATTTTTCTTCAGGACTTTGCTGTCTGGCTCGAGCTCAACCCGGAAGAGTGGTTGCTGCACTTTTTTCCTGTTCACGATATTACTAACGTTTTTTTTTCCTTGAGAGCATCGATAATTCTTTTTATTACCACTTGCACGCCCTTCCTGCTTTTAAGTTGGTACGTGTAGTATCTTTTCCTAGCTTCCTCCAGGTATTTGGATACAGCTCGGAACTGTTCTTCAGATTTGGGTCTCCTGAGCCCGTTCTGGTTCATTTTCTGCTAGTAGCGCAAATCTATTGCTGTTAAAATTCCCGGGAATTTTATTTTCAGTTTGGACACGGTTTATTTTTGACTTGATACATACAGCGTTATTCTGTGGGCTGAGCTTACGCTTGTATGACCGAACCCGGTTCCTGAGTTTTGTTTTGGTTTTTGATAGTTGACGTAGTTTTTGTCGCCTTTGTAACTGAAGTAATAGCAGTAGCTGTGGTTGTTTTTGGTTCAGCTTGCGATGAGAGAATTGGCTGGAGAGCCAACGACATCGTAGACGCAGTTCTTGTTGTAGTTCTGGCAAATCTAGAAATTCAACACACAGGGACGTGTGATAGGTCAGGAAGGCCGTATCGGAAAGAAATTCGGAGAAGAACAGGAATTCATGCGAAAAGCATAGCAGCAGAGATGGTGGCAGTCTCTGCTGGTGAGTGAGGTCCGTTAAGGAGTTACGATATAGGGTCAATTTGAGGGCATGCTGAGAAAGCAGGGCTGAGCATAATGATCGAGTAGAGTAGAGCACTAGCACAGGCACGGCACATTAAGCCAACTAAACCTCCCAGAGCTACTCTAGTTTCGACACACATAAACTAAAATGTTGAAACTTGGACTTTTATTGACAACGAGAGCAACGACCGACCAAAAGGGTGAGTCGTTGCCTTTAGACCCATTTTTGTCAAGCCAGCACTTGAGAGGAAACCCTTACTCCTCTTTATTAGTATGTAAGATATATAAGATATATAAGATATATAAGATATATAAGACTATGTACTTATGGTTGCGGTGGTCTCATGGCTTTCGCTGAAAATTATAGAAGTCACTCTCTAAGTTAACAGAACCAAAGACGGTCGTGTTTTTAATTACTCTCTCCATCCATCGCTTTAAAGAAAAGAATCTTAACAAAGAACTTATAAACCAGTCACCAACTCCGCAATGAAGGAAGACAACGTTTTGGTTTCTTCCATAACTGACTCGAGCTTGCGTAACGAATGTTAGCGGAACTAGTGCTGTAAACAATTCTAATTTTTGACAGTCGATTCTTTTCGATTCAATACATGAAAAGATCGATTAAATCGATTTGAAATCGAAAACGATTAAACGATAAGGATGCTCTGCGGTCGGTGACTGTGCATCCAACGCGGATAACAATCTACATTTTTTTTTTTGGAAAAGTTATCAAGTTATCAATCTCTATTTTTTTTCCTCAACACCAATACACACTGATTGTGGAAGTGATTAATATTTATTAGTTTACTTGAGTTCTATTACATTAAAATAATTCTTTCGCTTGCTTAAATTTTATTTAAGGTGAGCAAACATGTCCATGCATAGATTTCCTAAAAAAGAATCGATTTTTTCGCTCATCCAAAAAGACCGATTAAATCGATTTAAAAATCGTATTGTTTACAGCTCGAAAAAACTCGCTGTGCCGCCGAACCAAATGAAAAAGTGAATAACAATGGATGAAATAACCCGAATTCAGACTATACATAAATATTTTTTGGCAACCAATTTTAGGGCGTTGTCATCTCTCATCTGTAAAAAATATTTGTTATTTAACATGTTTGTCGTGTCGCACGTATCAGGAATCTACTCCTGGGTTAGACCTCACCTTTTTTTTGTTTTCAAAAATGAAAATTTGGATTGTGGTTCATTTGACGTTGGTACTGATGGTTTTCGTTGACGCCGTGGAGTTGCGGACTTTACCGGTATTTATGGTTCATTTAATGATGAATCTCGTTAATAACCGGAATGATCAGCGACACAGAATCTTTTGTGTTAGTAGACACCGATAAAGCCACTTCCTGACAAGGTGACAGAAAAACTGACAGGTAACTTAAAATGTCGAATTTTTTAACTGTGAGAAGTGAAGTGTGCATTTCGCAATTTAACCAATGTTATTGTAACATATTCATGTATTTTTAAAATTATTTTTATCATTTCGTATGCACTGTTCCACCTAGTGGTTACTTATTGAATTAAAAAAAGCGATTCTCTTGTATTCTGTGCTTTAGCTTTGCTGTAGCTATTGTGCTTTGCATGAATTCGCTTGCATTTTGAGATTATCACATCTACGGCTTCCAGTTTTAAAACATCCTGGGCAAGCAAATTGATGGTAGATGCCAATCGTGGCAAATGTTTAAATTGAAGAATTTCGAACGGTTTCCTTATAGTGTAATCATTGTCGGTTGTAACGGTGAAAACCTTTAATAAAAGGCCCTACTTAGCCAATATTAAACTCAATGAGTCGGCAATATTTTGGTCGTTGTGACTTGTGGGGGTCATCAACGGAGCTGTAGGTAGCAATGCAGACGTCAATTTAAAGGTGTCTGATATAAAATGACACGTGATCATTAGAAAACCTTCGTTAGCTGCAGGTGCCCACTGATCAGTAGTCCCAATATGCACTCAAATTTAAGAACGAAACGCCAGGGATGTGTTGCGCCAGTGGAAAAGTTAAACTGCCAGACTGCGATTTATTCGTTTACTCACCTAATAGAAAAATAAGAAACGTTGTATATCCCATAGCACTTCAATAATTGTTGAATAGAAACCTAAACGAAAATGATTTTAGTTATTTTGTTTATGTCAAGCTTGAGAAGCGGAACGAAGCGAGGCGGTCGCGCTGGTTCACTATAAAATTGTCATCAATTGATTTATTCTCTACAGTTTCCATAAGGCTTTATGAACTTTTCGCCTTATTGGTTTGGTCAACGATGTTGTAAGTTGATCCCCGTCTAGTTGGACAATCCAATTGAGGTAATTTAACATTTTTATTTCAAACATTGCTTCCGAATGTCTTTTGAAAGATTACGGAAGTTTTTTAAAAAAGCTCGATTTGGGTTATGTACTCGACGTTTAATACCGCCCTCTTTCATGTCATCATCGCTCAAGTTCGTTTCTAATAAGATTTCCTACGTCTTTATCATATTGACCCGTTATCCGATGTAATTGAAACTATTTCGCTTAGACTTATTCCGTATTTGTCTAATTGAGAAATAATGCTCTTGGCAAGATTTTTGGCCTTATTTTTACTTGACCCAGCTCCTTTAAGTTCCACCATCGCGTTTTTATTTCATCTGAGCTGATGATTGAACAGGATATGATCCGCGTCGCACTATCAATTTTTAACGATAGAAGCCGATTTTCACATTCTTAATGTATTTCTAATCTAATGCTTTCATTAGAACAAAGTAACGTTGCTTTAAAAGTATTATTCCAGCCCGATTATTCAATTAATAAGAAACTTCACTTATAGCTAAGAGTATTTATTTCACAACCGCACGCTCTCTTTGTCTGGTAGCAAGTAAAGTTAATGTTTAATACATGTGATCAACATATATATGGACTAAAATAAAAAAATACAAGGCAAATCCACTTTTTATTACTCGTTTTTTTAATGCCCAGGATGTGCTGGATGCATCTTGTATATTCAAAGACCTTTTTAACTAAAGCAGATATTAAAATAATAATAACGCAGGCTTTTCGGCTTTTATTATTGGAATAACAAAAAACTTAAACTTTAATAAAAAAGGTTTTATTATTATTCAACTAAAAAAAAAATAACGCAGTGTTCTGTCATAGATTATTTGACCAATTTCATAAAATAATTAAAATTAAAAAATAACAAAAGAGTTATACACTCACAAAAAAATTTCAAAATCAAACTTTCAACCCAAATCGTTAGGTTATTTATGCCTATATTCAACCAAACTTTTTTTAAACATAAATTAATTTTATTGTCTTAAATGACGTTTTTTTTCGAATTATCTAACAATGTGTTATATTTTATTTTTAATTTTAAACATAACGCTACCAAAAATGTACCAGCAAGTCTGCGAACACTTTACCTAAAACTTATTTTTAACATAAATTTATATCTTTGTTAATCTATAAAATAACTAGTAGGGTATCATGTTCGCTTCAAAACCTCCGTAAGACCTTTCGGCATGTAATCAACTAATTTTTTAGTGTCCTCTGCGGTTATTTTGCCCCATTCCTCAACAATTACATCCTTAAGCATTTTATTTTAGGCACTTAATCTTAGGTATTTTTTTGGCTTTAGTATTTTGTTTTTTTCTTAATAGCTTCCAAGCGTCTTGGCATCGATTCCACTAAATTTAGGCACGTATCTTCCGAGATTTTTGACCATTCCTAAAGTAGTACCCGCTTGAGATCATTTTTCGAGGAAATTTCGTTTTCCCGGACTTTGAGCTTAAGGTAGGCCCACAAATTTTCTATAGGGTTTACGTCTGGGTTCTGAGGAGGGGTTTTTATTTGTTTTGTGTTGTACAACAACCACATTTTGACTTTCCAGGCCGTATGTTTTGGGTCATTGTCTTGTTGGACTGAGCACTGGGGTGGAGATTTTCTTTCAATATATTCAAATACATATCAGCATTCATTATTCCTTCTATAATCTGACATACAGCCCTAAACTAGGACGGAACCGCCTCCATGCTTAACTGTTAGTGTCACATTTTTTACATTTGATTCTTCACAGGGTTTTCGCCATACTTTGCCGCTTTCATCGGACTCGAAAATATTAAATTTACTTTCACTAAATCACTAAATTTACTTTACCAAATATGACATTTTCCCAGTACTCAAAATTCTGGTATAAATAGGTATTAGCAAAGGAAAGACGCCTTGATATGTTGAGAGTTGAAGTCAATAGTTTCTTTCTTGCATTTCTACCGTGGAAATTATGAATTCTAAGTGCAGTGATGGTTAGTGACTTTGGGCGCCCAGAACGTGGTAGAAGGAATTCCTTGTTTTTACTTACAAGATACTGCCAGTCGAGTTGTAATTATTTATTACTTTTTGAATGGAAGAGTGTGCTCTGCCAACAAGAACACCAATTTCCCTGTAAGATTTTCCTTCTATGAAAAACTTTGCGATCAGTTTTCGCTCATCAAAAGAAAGCGTTATGTTTAAAATTAAAAATAAAATATAACACATTGTTAAATAATTCTAAAAAACGTCATTGAAGACAATAAATGTTTAAAAAAAAGTTTATATAAGCGTAAATTGCTAAACGATTTGTGTTGAAAGTTTGATTTTTAAATTTTTTGGTGGTGTACGCAGAGATACATGTGTACATATTTTAACATTTTGTATGGGCCCCTTCTAGTCTATGACCATTTTGAGGCGTTGTTAAATAGACTAGAATAGACTTTCTGGAGGTATTTTGGCCCACTTCCATCAATGCAACTTGAGATCGTTTTTGTTCGATATCTGCCTTTTTGCGGATATTCGTATCTAAAATAGACCACAGGTTTTCTATGGTGTTTAGGTCTGATGATTGTGCATAAAGTGACAAACTAAATTGTTGGCATAGGTGGGCTTCATGAACTTTTAGGCACGATTTCTCCCCTTAAAATGGAGGTTTTTCAATAAAATAAATTTTATATATATTTATATATATTATGAAAAATGAATAACAAAAAAAATTTATTTCTTCTAGGTAAAACCTTCAATGGTTGATTTTTAAAACTAAAATAACATAAAAAAGAGGTGAATTTCCATGAACTGAATTATTGGCAAAATATTGCACAACTTAAAAATAAATGAAAATAACAAAAATTTATACTTTGTGGCTGTCATTTTGTTTTTAACGGTTTCAAACCGCATCGATGAAACCAAATTTGGGTTTGTTTCTGCCCCAATATTCTGCAACTCTTCTATTAGAGCCACCTTCAGCTCAGCCTTTGTTTTTATTGTATGTTTTTTTAACGCGCCTGTCCAAGTCTTCCCACAAATGCTCAATAGGATTGAGGTCTGCTGATTGAGGAAGATGCAGAGAAGTATGTTGGACGTTATGTGCGATCGACATACGCACATCGTGATCCGTATGCTTTGGGTCATTGTCATGTTGAAATCAGAATGATGGCGGCAAGTTTAAAATATCTAGATAACATTTTTTATCCATGATGCCTTTTATAAACTCCAGTTCGTCGATCCTTGAAGCGGACATGCAGCCCCACACAACAAAGCTTTCACCACTTTGTTTTACAGTCGATACAATTTTATTATTTTGCAGCTCAGTATTCGGTTTTCTCCAAACGTGTTGCCGGCCATCAGTTTCCGGGCGGTCAAAGCCTTAGGTTCTCCAAAACGCTGGACGACTCTCCTAATTGTGGATCAACTTCTGTCCATAATTTCTCCGATCTCAGCATAAGATTTTCCTTGATTATGCAAGTGAATGATAATTTTTAGGTGCGATTCTGTAGTGTCCGTCTGTCTTCCGCCCATATTTGGATTAATTGATGAATTTTAGTCAAAACAAAACTAAGCACTTTTAATTTGGAATTTTTTGACGATGCCACATGAAGTAAAAAGAAAACGGGACTTCTGAAGAAAAAAGGTGGCCAGATCGATGATAATAGGCGAAAAAATATAATTAAATTTTAAGTGTTCCAATAATTTTGTGCATAGAAATTCACCTTATATTTGTTATTTTCATTTTACAAACCAACCATTGGAAATAATATTGAAATACATTTTCTCATGTTTTTTTTTTTTTAATTTTATATCTAAATTTTTGTTTATTTAAATATCTAAATTTAAATTAAAGAGGAGAAATCGTGGCTAAAAGATCAATAATTTAGTTCGTCACTGTATGAGTCAAGTTTGAACGATCGCCGAGTTATGCTTGGGATCTTTGTCTTGGTAAAAGCGAAATAATTCTTTTACAGTCGAGTCCCGATGATTCGAAATGGCAAGGGGATCGCTTTTTTTACGAATTAGACGGGAATTGGATTTATCGAGATTTCTATTTAACGGGGCTCAAAAATGAAAGAGTCGAATAAACAGGGTTTTTACAGTTCACATCATGTTTACATATGCATTTAACTTTATTAAAATTAAACAAACATTATAAGTATGTAAGTTAACACACCCAGTTCCCAAATTGGGAAACTGCCGAGTTGCGGGCCACATCCGGTGGCCAACACACGGAATAGGGAAACTGCCGACTCTGTACTCCGGGGACAATCACCCAGAGCCCGATCAGAAGTGGCCAACACGCGCATTAAAGAAATCGTCGACTCCGCACTCTGAAGTCAATCCCACGGTTCCTGCCCAGAACACTCGCGCTGGATAAAATTGCTGATCCGGCACTTTGGCGACAGCGCTGCGACCGGACGAAGACTTCTAGCTGCAGCCGGATCGGACATTTAGTTTTAGTTTTAAATTCAGACTCCGCAGCCGTAGCTGTGTAATTATCAAAGAATCAATTATATTATCCTCTACCTTAACAGGCTTAGGAGAAATAATTTGTAACTCTCAAATATTGTAAACCCAAATACTATCCTTTACCTTAATAGGTTCAGGAAAATAAATAAGTGAAACCTAATCAATTGTTTTATTACTTAACGGATCCTTGCCCCAACGGGCACGAGTGAAAGTGAGAAATAATATAAAGGTCAGCCAAATTAACTGGCGCCCAACATAACCCACTCACGCGATACGAACTTTAATGCATTTACAAAAGTAATTGCTATCGGTAGTGACAATTAATTAAATAATTAATAAAAAAACACAAAAGTGCAGAGCATTAAATTGGCAGGGCAAATACGCCAAGAAATTTTTTTACGACAAATAAAAATAAATAAAAATAAAAAAGAGAACGAAAAATTCACAAACTTTGTGCAAATAAAAACAAAACGAAGACAGCTGCAGTGAAAAACAGCGGCAACAAAGACAGCAGCAGCCAAAACAGCGGCAGCGACAACCAGTGGTGTCATTTTTTTCGGAGCAAAAAAAGCTGGATCAACGAAAAAAAAGATAAAAAAAGCGAAATACCAGAGAAAAAAACTGATTTTTATAGGGCAATGTACTGCATGTTATTCACTAAGAAACCCTCAGTTCCACTTAACATAAAATATATGGGTAATTCTCTAACGAATATCATTACAAAGAAACCAAAAAAAAACAATAATGTACCAAAATTAAGATCTATATTATATTTACGATGTCGTCAATATTATCATCATCATCAGTTGGATAAAATTTCTTGTCTTCAATTGTAGATAGGCAGCTGGGTGGTATATTATAGTTAAAACAGCACATATTGTGTCGACGCAGCCCGTACCTAAAATTTTAAGTAAATTAATTTATAATTTGAAGATACAAATAAATTAAAATATGGACCTTATACTCAGTATAGCGTTTAACGTTTCAACGCTCATGCTATTTCGAATTTTCGTTTTTAATAAATTTACTTGGCTGAACACCCGCTCGACGTCGGCATTCGACCAAGGCACGGACTGCATTTGCAGAGCAACTGAAGCCAATTCTACCAGGGTTATGTCGTTGTACAGTCGTTCAATTTGATCTATATTAGGAGTACCAAAATACTCAAGGATTGGAGAGATTTGTTTTTTTTTATTTCTAAAATATTTTCAACAGAGAATGCATCAATCTGTTTTAATATGTTAAAATTGTCCGAAAGCCTAAAATTAAAAAAAAAAAATTATATTCTACAAAATAAAAATAAAAATAAAGATGATATTTACCTTTGCTTCAACTGTTTGGCTAGCTCTACTACAAAACCGGAACAGCACTGTCTTATTTCTATTTCTTCGACGGATTCTATATTCATTGATTTGACTTCTTTTTCAAAATCGAAGCCGAGGTCTTTATCGCTTTTGACGTGCTTTTCAAAGTCATTGTCGTTAATAATGTCAACATCAATATCAGGAGGAATTATTTTCTGTCGTAATGATCTAATAGCGAGTATAAGATCACTTAAAAGCATCGTCGCATTAGCCGAATTACTTTGGAAGCACAAGTTTATTTTTTGCGTATCCTGCAATATAGGCTTTCAAAATACCAAGTACAAATAGTTTTTTTTTTCGCAGAAAGATTTGTACAGGATATTTGCGGTTTTGCATTTTTCACTCATAGCAGCAATTCGAAAGTTCCATTGGTCTAAAATTCGAGTTACTGCCATTTCAATGGATCATCTAGTATCATCTAGATCTAGTATCACAAACCCTTGGAATATTAAGGGGGCCTTTAATTAAAAATATGCTAATTAATTTTTTAATATTTACATATTTTCGGGACAATCACTTCTACAAGTATCTAACACTTACTATAGGTAAACAATCACGTGGAATTGTAGAAACTACACTTTTTAACGATTTAGAAATATTAATACATTATACAATATACACATATAAAACAGAGATATTCATTTCTACTAAAAATACCGTTTCGTTATTGATAGACATTTCATAAATCAAAAATTCCAAATCATCTGGAAAAAAGTGCTAACAAGCGTACATATTTGATTAAGATATGAGATGGGGCCTCCTTCTTTAGTTCTGTGTAAACGCTGTTCTTGCTTCCAATCATCACACTTGCGTTATCTGTTCCGATGTCAATTAAATTCTTTATATCAAGGCTTAAACGCTTTAACTCCTGTTTGAGACTTTACTAAGCTTAAAAATGTTGACTCTACTGTTGCTTTTTCTACAGAAAAGTACTTAATGACCACACCTAAGCATTAAATTTTAATAATATTAACATGTATTAACACAAACCAAATAAAAACGATTATAAACAATATACATATATCCACATAACTTTATATTTGAATATTATTAACTCACCAAGTAACTTTGTGACACTAATGTCTTTGGATTCGTCCAAAAGTTAACTAAACTTGGAGCCACCAATGTCCTTGCGAAGCTCTTCATTGAAGTGGGGAGCCAATGCATTTTTAATTATGTATGTGCATTTTGTGCGGTGCATCTTTATTTTTGTCGCGGTATTACTGTCATCAAACTTTTTTTGACAAAGGTCACTTAAATTTATTTTATTTTTTTGCACAAAGCCCTCCATAGCACTGGTGTGTTTTTTTGTTGCAGCATGTGCACGCAAGTCGCTTAATTTTGCAGTTATGCTGCACTTGCAATAGCTGCAAAACACCCGCGTGAGGTCTGTAGGATCCTTCCTCATCCACTCCTTGAATTCTGTGCTCTGCAGCCAGACATCTCTCACTTTTTGTTTATATGATTCCTTTGGCATCGTTAACTTGATATGCCGCAACCGAATTTCACAATATTAGTGATGCAAGAAGCTTAAATTTAGGGGTGAACTTTTGTGGGAAGTTACTCGATATAAGTAAATATCGATATTTTATCTAGAGAAATACATTTTTAACATTTCAGCCGTTAAATTCAATTTAAACATCTCTAAAATTTGAATAAAACTAAACTAAAAAAAAAAAGCTGCGTAAATTCTTTTCCCGCAATCACGCTCCAAAAAAATCAGATCTGACGGGAAAAAAGCGGAAATGACACCACTGACTCTATTGCCCCTAACTGTTTCTCTCAAAGTCCCTTTCTTCTTCCCTATATTATTTTTCTGGCACAGTGGTTAACATTTTACTAATTATTTGCCAAAATGTCCGATATCTGTTGCATTAAAAAA